>NC_043005.1:30945078-31077578 GCF_006345805.1 Octopus sinensis
TGCGTGTTGTGTTCTTGAGCAAGACACTTTATTTCACGTTGCTCAAGTTCACTCGGCTGTAGAATTGAGTTCGATGTCACAAGTGCCAAGCTGTATCAGCCTTTGCCTTTCCCTTGGATAACACTGGTGGCGTGGAGAGGGGTGGTCGGTATGCATGGGCGACTGCTGGTCTTCCATAAAGCAATCTTGCCTGGGAGGGTAACTTTCTACGTGCAATCCCATGGTCATTCATGACCGAAGAGGCGGGGGTCTTTCAGCATGTCTTATATATATATATATATATATATATATATATATATTGTATGTCCTGTACTCTATTTTTTTGTTAAGAAAAATGTCCATTTCCTTGGTTTTGTGTTTAACCTTTTGTTTCTCATTGTGTTCGACGTTTTTTTTTGGTGTCCTGTATCCATATATGCATGTATATATACAAGTAGAGGTAGGTACGTACATATTTGTATGTATATATGCATATGTTTTATTTATTTATTAATTTATTATATATATTGATATATTGTAGATAAATTGTAGATAAAGAAATAAATGGAGTTAACACCTACATTTAACTCCATTTATTTATTTATCTGTGTTATATGAAAACATTTCACCAAGACCTGGAATTTCTACCTTTATAAGTAGGCTGTTTCATACTTGGTACTTATGTGAATTTTTGCTGCCCTAGTAACTATTTATTCATTGTTTCCATGTTACTTTTTAAACATTCATTAAATACACATACATCATCATCATCGTTTAACGTCTGCTTTCCATGCTAGCATGGGTTGGACGATTTGATTGAGGGCTGGCAAACCAGATGGCTGCACCAGGCTCCAATCTTGATCTGGCAGAGTTTCTACAGCTGGATGCCCTTTCTAACGCCAACCACTCCGAGAGTGTAGTGGGTACTTTTACGTGCCACCGGCACAAGGGCCAGCCAGGCAGTACTGGCAACGACCTCACTCGAACATTTTTCACGTGCCAGTAAGGCGATGCTGGTAACGATCACACTCGAATGGTGCCTTTTTTTATGTCACTGGCACGGAAACCAGTTGGCCACTCTGTCAACGATCATGCTCGTATGGTACTCTTTGCGCCCCGCTAGCATTTTAATAGGAGGGTTAGCGACCTTAAAAGTTGCAATTGTAGGTATAAAAACCACTGTAAACTTAACGGTAGATGTAATGTAATGGATGTAGTATATAAATATGTGGTTTCTGTAAATATAGATGGAAATGAAAAAAGCGAAATAAATAATACGGATATTGAAAGTTATCCAGATAGAACGTATATTGGGTCCACATCGAATAAAATTAAACAACGAATAGCACAGCATATGAATTCATTTAGAAATAAGAAACTAATGAAATCAACAGGTTTAAGTAAATACATTTGGAGGTTAAACTTGAAAGAAATCAAATATGAATTAAAGTGGGAAATAATAAGTAAAACTAAATCATATAGAATTGAGAATACGTTATGTCTGTTGTGTACCCATGAATTAATGGAGATATTATGGGCCAAAACGAGACTACTTAACGCTCAGAAGGAAAAAAAAATGAAATGTAAACATACCCGGCAAGACTAGTCAGGCCATAACCCGTGGCCCCTACTTGGGACGTAGTCAGTCCACCTGTGCATACCTTCCTTCCTTCCTGTGACACTTGTGAAGACCTGTTGAGGCAAGTGAAAATCAAAATCAAATCAAATCAAATCAAAATAGATGAACATCAATGGAATTTGTATCTTTGTGGTACCAGTGCCGGTGGCACACAAGAAAACCATCCGAACGTGGCCGTAGCCAGTACCGCATCGACTGGCCTCCGTGCTGTGGGCACGTAACAAACACCATCCGATCGTGGCCGTTCGCCAGCCTCATCTGGCACCTGTGTCGGTGGCACATAAAAACACCATCCGAAGACCCGGCAAGACTAGTCAGGCCATAACCCATGGCCCCTACCTGGGACGTAGTCAGTCCACCTGTGCATACCTTCCTTCTTGTGACACTTGTGAAGGCCTGTTGAGGCAAGTGAAAATCAAATCAAAACAAATCAAAATAGATGAACATCAATGGAATTTGTATCTTTGTGGTACCAGTGCCGGTGGCACACAAGAAAATCATCCGAACGTGGCCGTAGCCAGTACCGCATAGACTGGCCTCCGTGCTTTGGGGACGTAACAAACACCATCCGATCGTGGCCGTCCGCCAGCCTCATCTGGCACCTGTGTCGGTGGCACATAAAAACACCATCCGAGCGTGGCCGTCTGCCAGCCTCGTCTGGCACCTGTGTCGGTGGCACATGAAAACACCATCCGAGCGTGGCCGTTCGCCAGCCTCGTCTGGCACCTGTGTCGGTGGCACATAAAATCACCCACTACACTCTCGGAGTGGTTGGCGTTAGGAAGGGCATCCAGCTGTAGAAACACTGCCAGATCTGACTGGCCTGGTGCAGCCTTCGGACTCCCCAGACCCCAGTTGAACTGTCCAACCCATGCTAGCATGGAAAACGGACGCTAAATGATGATGATGATGATGATGATGACACTGAAGTGTTTAATTAATAACGTCCAACCCTAAAATAAAGAAATAAATTTAATTTGTATGTAATGTTACTACTACTATTATTTAATATGAACGTATTCTACTAGGCGCAGGAATGGCTGTGTGGTAAGTAGCTTGCTTACCAACCACATGGTTCCGGGTTCAGTCCCACTGTGTGGCATCTTGGGCAAGTATCTTCTACTATAGCCTCGGGCCAACCAAAGCCTTGTGAGTGGATTTGGTAGATGGAAACTGAAAGAAGCCCGTTGTATATATGTATATATATGTTTGTGTGTCTGTGCTTGTTCCCCTAGCATTGCTTGACAACTGATGCTGGTGTGTTTACGTCGCTGTCACTTAGCGGTTCGCAAAAGAGAGCGATAGAATAAGTACTGGGCTTACAAAGAATAAGTCCCGGGGTCGATTTGTTTGACTAAAGGTGGTGCTCCAGCATGGCTGCAGTCAAATGACTGAAACAAGTAAAAGAGAGAGTATTAGTTTAAATTAACTTACCATTCGATGTGGGGAGGTATAGTAGTGTGGTGAGTGTGAACAAAGGGTGGGAATAATAAGAAATAAAAGAAAGTAATGCCCACATAATGCATTTATTTATTTCTTGCACCATTGTTACTATTAAGATAATATGCTAATTAAGCAACAGTTTAAAAGAAGCAGCAAGTATGTGGGAATGTAGACACTTTTGCTGAGCCTTGCGGCGTTAAGTTGAACTTAACTCGAATTATGACCATGTTATACAACAGTAGATTGAACATATTTTTTATGACTTTTGTTTTACGATATTTTTTTATGTTATTATTGCACTCTAATTTATACTTTGTAAATTAAGATTATTATATTTTATCTTTTAAAATTTTTTCTCCATAGATTTCATTATATATCTTTTTATACTTTTTGCATTTTGACATTCATTCGTATTTGTTTACGTCCACTGTTATCTTCTGCATTTCACTACTCACAGTTTTGAACTGCTAAACATTATTATTGCACTTCCTCAATTTGAATCTTAAACATTAAAGACTTCATTCATACATTTCTATACATACATACTTTTTTGAATGCCCATTACTCCGATAATTCTGCATTTTTACAGTTACACTATTTCCATGACAGTAGATAGATTTTTTTATTCCACAACGTATTTGTAGTGGCTTCA
The DNA here is from genome assembly GCF_006345805.1 of Octopus sinensis. NCBI lineage: Eukaryota > Metazoa > Mollusca > Cephalopoda > Octopoda > Octopodidae > Octopus > Octopus sinensis. The sequence continues at coordinate 30,948,792 of NC_043005.1, forward strand.
CGCAAACATAGCGTGGATTTGATCCTCGATTGCCAAATTTCACTGAATACTTCAACAGCATTTTTCTCATGGTAAAACAATATTTTTGCTGTGAATGACAGCAGTTATACATTTCCCAGATGCCTTCACGAAGCAGAATAATGTCTTTGCCTCTTGCCAACCTCCAACAACCTCTCTCACCAACCTCTGACAATCTTTCTCGTCAACCTCCAACAATCTCTCCATCCTCCAGCTGACAGTATTTTGTACTTTTCCGTGACAGAAAATACACCTTTTATGGCAGTTATAACAAAATTGCTTTCTTATATCAGAGTAATAAGGCATTTCAATAGAACATCTTTACCCCGCCGGGAATTACCATATACACCAGCTAGTATATATATCATCATCATCATTTAATGTCCGCTTTCCATGCTAGCATGGGTTGGACGATTTGACTGAGCTCTGGCGAACCAGACCCCAATCTGATCTGGCAGAGTTTCTACAGCTGGATGCCCTCCCTAACGCCAACCACTCCGAGAGTGTAGTGGGTGCTTTTACGTGCCACCGGCACGAAGGCCAGTTTGGTGGTACTGGCAACGGCCATGCCCAAATGGTGCTTTTTATGTGCCACCTGCAGTCCAGTGGCACTGGCAACGACCTCGCTCGAATGTTTCATGTGCCACCAGCACAAGTGCTAGTATGGCAATGCGGTAATGATCACGCTCGAATAGTGTGTTTAACGTGCCATTGGTACAAAGGCCAACTTGTTGCTCTGGCAACGATCTCACTCATATGGTACTCTTAGCACCCCACTAGCAACGGATGCCAGTCACCGAGTTTGATTTCGATTTCGATTTCACTTGCCTCAACTGGTCTTCGCAAGCAGAGTTTAGTATCCAATGAAGAAAAGGCACGCATAAGTGGACTGGTTACACTCCTAGCATAGGCCACAAGGTTATGGTCACACTTGCGCTTGCCGAGTCTTCTGCAGCACAGCATATTTCCAGAGGTCCCGGTCACTAGTCATTGCCTCGGTGAGGCCTAATATTTGAAGGTCATGCTTCACCACCTCATCCCAGGTCTTCCTGGGTCTACCTCTTCCACAAGTTCCTTCAACCACTAGGGTGTGGCACTTTTTCACACAGCTATCCTCATCCATTCTTGCCACCATACCAGCGCAATTGTCTCTCTTGCACACCACATCTGATGCTTATTAGGTCCAACTTTTCTCTCAAGGTACTACACTCTGTCAAGTATGCATACTGACATGACACATGGCTGTTCGTACACATGCGTCGTACAGTCTACCTTTTACTCTGAGCGAGAGGCCCTTTGTCACCAGCAGAAGTAAGAGCTCTCTGAACTTAGCCCAGGTTATTCTTATTCTAGCAGCTACACTTTCAGTGCACCTTCCCCCGCTACTGACTTGGTCACCTAGGTAATGGAAGCTATCAACTACTTCTAGTTTTTCTATGCATGTATATATGTGAGATAATAGTTTCACTTTAATACTTTAAAGTATCTCACATTACAACAGAGCTGTTATGGTTTCACTTTTGACATGTAATATTGAAATAGTGTAAGAGATAAGAGATTGTTCTGATCTCGCATTAGTCAAGAAGTTGAACATTTTTTTGACCTGTGACACTGCATGGACCCTATGTAAGGCATGTGTAAAATTTGAATGAAATTGGTTGGGTAGTTCTTGAGTTTTAGTGATGCACACATACGGACAGACACATTCTCAGCTTTATATATATAAATAATGCTGCCTTTTGAATGAAACTACATTAAAACTATAACTTTAATTTACTAATAGATATACTGATATAAAATAAGCTTATTCTAACTAATTAAACTTCTGCAAGATGGTGGAAATTCACTATTTGGATAGACAGTGTGCATGGTATATCAGATAGATGGCTTATTTTATGTTGTTTCATATGTTTGCAAGGTCTAGAAGTGTTCTAATAAAAAGTCAGTTGTTACTTATTTTGATGATGGATCTTAAAAACAGGGAGTTGGATCTTTCTCTGTCTGGGGGTTGACTATTGATAGTTGTCATAGACCTCCATTGACTCTGCTTGTAGCATCAGAAACAAGAAATAACCTGGCTGATTTGAAAGTGACTGTACTAGAAGCAGCTATATCCTGGTTAAAACACTATTTGAAAAAAAAATTTGATTTTGTTATCTTCAGCCAAACATCACTCAATGTTGGAGTTGAAGAGATTGTAGCAGGACATCTCAGCATAGAATACATACTTGAACATCTATTTTGCAATGTGCACCCTTCACTTTTGTTCGATTGAGTAATAACTAAACAGTGGAGTGACAGTGAGAATACAATTGGACAAGACAAAATTTATTCTAAGTTTTCTTATAAATGCAACATCGAGCTCATTTAGTGTCACTGAACAGGCTCTTGATTGCATAACAAAATTAATCAATCATGATTTTGATCACAAGTCATGGAGCAAAGTGGGTGAATTTCAGAAGCACATTCAACCACAGGTTAATAAATCTGTTGCCCTGAAGAATGAACATTTTCACTGTCTTACTTTAACTTGTGCAATAACTTTATATCACCTGGATGATGTGGCATTGTATTTGGCGAAATACGAGCATGTTACAAATCAACTGGCTTGTATTATATGATGTTTCATAGGCCTGGAGTTCCTCAAAATCTTGTATTGCGCAGGAGCGCTGATTGGACTGCACCTTGCCGAACCATTCCTTTCACTCACACTTCAACAAACACAACCTACTCAAAACTTGTACCTGCTTTCAAACAACTTTATCATGACCTTTCCACAGTGGATCCAAACCGATTGCTAAATGCACATAGTCCTGCATTCAGTTTCATATCTTCTAGCAGATTCCAGGAAAACCAGTTATGATGAAGATATATGCTGTGCTGTTGAAGCTATTGCAACCGAGTTGAAGCCAGCGGTATTAAAAGTACTGTTGAGGCTTCTTACAAAGTTAGCAGATGGTTTTCAGAACCGGGAGGGAGTTCTGTTTGGTTTTGGAAACATCATCAAAGAGCCTTCCCATGCTCTGGCAAACATGAGCTTTGTTAAACTAGAGAGAGCTCCCTTTCACGATCTCAATTCAGAACACAGTGTGGGATCTATCAACTCTGAGATGAGTCATCAAGGTGCCAAGCAACTTAAACTAGCATCTTCTTCCCAAGTTAAATTCAAGTCAGTGAAAGCAGACGTTAAACGAGAGTCCAGGGCATTCAGGCAATATACCAACTCACCAAACCTAGGGGGCAGGTGCCTGACATCATTAAAATATGGGATAACCGCTAGCATCAGTTAATTGTAGACATTTGAGAAGAAACTGCCGATATGAAAGCAAAACCTCAAAGTAAACTTAGCTAAGATGTTAGTATGTAGGACAGAAGTTAGTATGATAGTCACTTGGACAGTTAATCAAGTAATACAAAGTGTCATTCTCAATGACTGGGGTAATAGTATAATTGTAAACAGCTATAATGACAGAGGAGGTACTTTAAAGAGAAGAAATTATAGAGGAACCAAATTGTTGGACTGAGCTATGAAGGTCATGGGGAGAGCTGTAGCACAATTGATTAGGATCAGAATTATGCTAGATGAAATGCAGTTTGGCTTTGTACTTGGGAAAGGTTCCACAAGTGCAATCTTTCTATTAAGCCGCAGAAGAAATCCCTAGCTGAGAGTAAACCACTATACTTGGCATTTGCTGTTTTTTGAGAAGGACTTTGATGGGGTGCAACACTTTGTAATTTGGGGGTTAATAAGAAAACTAAGAGAAGATAAATGGCTTTGGTGCCGTACAGCTGTGTACTAAGTAAAGTGTGTCAACAATGTGTTTAAGGCTCAGCCTTCAACCCTTTCCTATTCATCATAGCCTTTTAGGCCGTCATAGAAGAGTTGAAGAGTGGCTACCCTTGGGAATTCCCATTTGTTGATGATCTAGTTCTTTTAGCTGAATCTGTAGTGGAAATTTGAGAAGTAATTCCAGGTATGAAAGCAAACCCCAGAATCAACAAGCCTCAAGATAAACTTAGTTAAGGTATTAGTAAGAAAAAAGACAGGATCCTAATATGATCAGGGAAATGGCCTTGCATGATCTGCAGAAAAAGGAGTAGGTAAGAATTCCATATGCACTACCAAGTCTAATCTATGGACACTTGTGAGGTGTAGTGGAATCACAAGCAATATAGAAGGCAAACTTTGTTTGGTTAAGTTGTACTGGAGCAATACACAATAAGAGTATACTGAAAATAGACTCTCCTAAAAGCCTGGAAGATTCATTAGAATTAGTCAGTAGTTTTAATTACTCAAGAGACGTAGTTAGCAGAGTTTCAGAAAGTGTAGTAGATAAGGTAAGAAAGGGCTGGAAAGAATTCAGGGGTTTCTTATCTCTGTTAGCATCTAAAATTTTTTCCTTCAGTATGGACACATTGTATGATACTTAATGTTAAAAATTTAATGCTGCATGGTACTGAGATGGGTGCCTTGAATGTAGAAGACCTGTGTAAATAGAAAGAAATGAGGGAGCATATTCAGATGGATGTCTAATGTTTGTGTACATGAATGCTGCAATACAAGTGATCTGAGAAAAAAACTGGATATAAGGGGAATTAGATATAGTGTACTCGTATAGATATAATGTGTATAGGGGATGACTACTGTATAAGGAAGTGCTGAGTGCTGTAAGTTACTGAAATTTGTGGAGGTGGAGTCTGATTTGAAGATGATAAAAAAACTGTACTGATTAGTAATATCAATGTTACAGAAAACCCAATCACCACAGCAAATATATCCTGACACAAGTGTAGTATTTAGAAGCTGAGATATTTTGTACCCTGCCAAGTTTATATTTGTTGAACCCCTCTTACCTTATATCTTTAACATACCTTTACATCTGCCCATTGCTCACCCACTTTTCACCCATCTTATCACTCAGAGCCCTCCATGTCTCATCTCTATACTAGTAGTTTCAACTGCATCATTCTATTCATTCTGACACACTTGCCCTTCACTAGCTCTCTATATGTAACTGCATCAGACTAGCTTCATTTCCCCTACCCAGTGCACTTTAACTCCACTTAGCTGTACTGCTAGCCATCACTCAGTATCTTCTCAGCCAACTCTCTTGTCACCCTTCACCTTCTTTTGCTTTTATTTCATCACCAACTTTTACCTTCAATCATCTTTACAAATCTCTCTCCTCTTAACTCCACCCCAAATAGCCTTTTCTTCATCATGATCTTGCTCCTTTCATCCACTCACTCTTACTTTCTACTTCTGTTATTGCCAGTTACTCTATTCTTGACTTTACCTCCAAATAACTCTACCGTTTTATCATCAGACTCTTCTCTTTTCACCCGTCTACCCATTCTGGTCCTGATGTCATTGCTCTCTACCTCCTTGGACACCTGAACAAATGTATTGGTTTTTAATTACTTTCTACACTTTTACTTACATCTTTCTTGGCCACCTCTTTCAGGCCTTTTTGTTGTCATTGCTCCTTCTCTTACTCCTCTCCTCTGGCTATATGTACTCTCTACTGTATATAAGGCATCTCCATCCTTTGTTGCTGCCATAATAACATCCCCCACTGCACTCCTTCTACAGGTCATTGGTGAGTAAAACTACCTCTCTAGTGCTGGTGTCATGAAAAAATTAAATGCTCTGTAAAGTGGGTGGCAAATGAGCAGTGATAGTACAGATTGTGAGGTTTTGCCAAGGACTATTCAACTCTTCTTGTGTTGGTGCCATGAGAAAATGCACCTAGTGTGCTCTGTAATGTAATTGATGATATGAAGCGCATCCAGTTGTAGAAACTAGGTCAAATGTTATGTATGAGCGAGCACCAGTCTATGGGAGCAACATCTCCCAGCAAGAAATGACTTTGACCATGACAAAAATCCATTTCATTCCAGCATGGAAAGCAAACATAAAATGATGGTGATTGTGGCAGTAGTGGTGGTCATGACGATTTATTTCAACACTCCATCAATTCCTCTAATGTTTCCTCACAACTCTTCTTACAACACAGTAACAAACCTGCTTGTTATACCCACCCCACGTCTTTACACTTCATGTGCAACCTCAACATTCCATGTGAGACCTGCACTACTTCTTTGAACCAAAACCTTAAAAATATTCTTCAGTAATGACATGTTAAACTGGCATCTTGCAACAACACAGACACAATACTACACATATCAAGAGAAATACCTTACGCCTCATCTTCTTTATGCAAGAACAACAAGCAACAAAAGCCTCACAGTGTCTGATGATCTTTTAGTTGTGCAAAGCAAGTGAAAAGGCTTTAACTAGAGACTGAAACTGTAAAAATAAGTTTTAATTTATTGGAAGTATACTTTTTGCTCTCACAATTACTATGCATACACACTAAATGATAGCTCTATGTGACCACACAGCCTACAGAAATAGCAGTTAGATTCCCCTTCAAACCATATCTTACCATCTTAAAAATAGGAAGGACACATTAGATAGTGTAATTCTGGATACATTGTCTGAAAATAAGGTGGGATAGTCATTGCTGGAGCACTTTGATCTTAGGCCCACCTGATCTGAAACTAGACAAAATAACATGCTCAAAATTAAGTTAGCTAATTATTGCAGTATACATTATCGTTATATATCTGGGAATTATAATTTAAATTCATTGTTTCATTAGACTCAAAAAGAAAAATCCTTTATGATTTCATTAGTGACAATAAAAGAAACAAATTTGTTAATTTATTTTTCTTTTTTATTTGTTTGCTGCAGAAACTTATGTGCATAAGATTCTTAAGCTTGTAAAGTAGAACAAGTTTAGCTGGTCAGCCAGTCCTGCTGTTAACTTCCATGTGCAGGTTACAATCAGAATCATAAATTACTATCTGACCTTGCTTTTCATGCTACAGTTACTCATAAGGTGTGAGGAATCTACTGATGCAACTTAGGAACTACTTCTTGAAGTTGCATTCATTAAAGAATTAAAATTATTCCTTTCAAGAAAGAAGCTTTTGTTTAAGCATTTCTATGTTTCAGACATAGGAAGAATATATATTGTTACTAATTCATTTACCCTTCTTTGTTTTTCTCTTACCAGATCAAAGTGGAGGCAGTACTCCAGTTCAGGACGAGCCTACATATTCCGATGTAGAAAACCAAGTAAGTATTAAGAATCATTTGAACTGGCTCAGTTTTACATATACTTGATATTTCACTTATCTCCAACATTTTGACATTAAATCTTTTTTCAGTGAAGAAACCTTTTATTCCAAGTTTGCCATCTTGTGTAACAAACATAAACAAGCTGACAGAAATGACTAATTTTAACATGACAAGTAATTTTAGTTGCCAGTGTTTTACTAATTTACTTCTAAACCATATTTTCAGTGTTTTACAAATTCACTTCTAACCTCTTCCTATCTCTTTCATAATGTTTCCACTATTTATGGGCATAATATATTGACACCTACATTCAGTAGCCAAATATAGATTTATGTCTTATCTACATACAACAAAAACATCTTGTTAGCACATAGATCAAAACCATCTTTATACATTTTTTTCCTCCACATGTGTGCACATGCATGAACACATGTGCATGCAGAGAGAAACTGACTAAAGCATTTATGTGAACCTTAACCTCTATAGTTCTGATCATGCCTTTGTACTTTGAGCAAACCCCCCCCCCCCCAATTTGCAAGTATTTTTTGCTGTTTCTTTCTTCACTCATATTTTTAGATAACATTTTGCAGAAATATGTTTTCGAGAGAGTGTGGATTACATTAGATTGAAAATTCAAGTTTGAAATAAATAAGTGAAAATGCAGAGGTTATAGAAAGAAGTCAGTGGTAATGGTGTCTGTGGAGAGATAAAGAATGGTAAAGAATTCATCTAAAATACAAGTTAGAGTTTGTTGATGTGTGTGAAACAAGTAACAGTGTAATATTAAAACAAAATATCTTTTTCATACCACTTAAAATCACTGGATATAATATATATAATATATAATAATCCCAGATTGCTGAATAGATTTGAAAAACTAAAGCACTTTCCCTTTGCAATTTTTGGCACCAAAATCGGGTAACTGATGTGTTTCATTTTTGTGTGGGGAGAGAGAGAAAGAGAGAGAGTGACCAAAAAAGGGGGCTTGTGGTATATTAAGAGGTCACCGTAATTCATTCAGCGCAAAAAAAAATTGACAATGGTTGGGATGGGGGAGGGGCGGTTTCTCACCCTCCCTTTTTTCCAAACAAAAATAAAGGGTCTGTGGTATATTAGGAGGTCAGAGTACTTGATTCCATGCAAAAAATCCGAGTTTTTTTTTTTTTTTTTTTAGTGAAAATTGGGCGGGTGTACTTCCCAAGGTGGTGGGGGTGGGTGAAATTTCTGAGGGTTCCACCCACTCCATTTTCCGGACCAAAAAAAGGGTTTCGTGGCATATTAGGAGTTCACCAAAATTCTTTCAACGTAAAAAAAAAGGAAAAAAATTTAATGATTCCAGGATGGGGGTGGGGACACCCCACTTCTTTTTTCCCGAACAAAAATAAGGGGTTTGCAGCATATTAGGAGGCCAGGGTACTTGATTCCACACAAAAAATCCAAGTTTTTATTTTTCTTAGTGAAATTATTGAAATTTACCAAAATTCCTTGTTTTTTCTTGGGGTTTGACTTCTATTTCGTTGTCTTCACCATGTATATTCAGTGGTTTGAGGATGTATCCATCGGATATAATATAGTTAGGCTGACTAAATATGTTGTGTGTGACATGTATGTGTCTTTCAGTTAAACTAATTTCTTTTACTACTTGCTGTTGGTAGAATGATAAGAATAGTCAAATATATTTTTGTGGAGGAGTGTAGAAAAGATCAATTTCAGAGATAGTTTCAGTCGATTCTCTTTATTTCAAGGATATATACAATTACAACTAAATGTAAATACACCTTTAGTAATCTCCCTTCGTCAATAAAAAGAAACTTGAAAATATATCGTATAGCAGAATGTTATTTCTAGTTTTCAGTCTAAAAGTTTGTCATGAAGGGGTGACAGGAATTATAATGCAAATTACACTAGAGAAAGAGTTAGATTTATGACTTAAGGTCATTATAGAGAAGTATAACGTCTCATATTATTAGTGCAAATAACGTTTCATATTATTAGTGCAAATTAACTGTATGAGTGACTATGCTGTGACTCCACCAAATATTTTAAGCATCTCAATGGTTATTTCTAATGGTCTAGGTGGTTTCCATTTCTTCATATCCTTAATCGCCTTATCTATCATACAACTGTCAACTCTGATAGTTTGTTCCTTAGACAATATATACCCATGCAATATTTCCAGAAGTCAGTGTCATCATGATGAGAAGGTTTTCATGAGGATCTCATATTGTTAGAAATCCCGATCCATTGTAATTACCCTGTGAGCCTCTGGGTCTGCGGGTCACCATTCACCACTTCATCCCATGTTTTCCTGGGTTTTCCTTTTCCACAAGCTCCAGCCATGCTTTGTGTTCAACACTTCTTCATACAGCTGTCCCTGTCCATACAGATCACATGTCTATGCCAGTGCAGCTTTCTTTCTTGTACACTACATCTGATTCTCCTTATGCCCAGTCTTTATCTCAGCTTATTTGTACTATGATATTCATGCAAACTTATATTGCGTATTATGTATGTATGTATGTATATAAATAACTCTGTATTTGTATACCTGTGTGTATGTGTACACACACACAAACAATATTTAGACCTGTGTGCTCTCTCTCTGTCTCTGTCTCTATGTGTGTGGTTATCTCTCTCTCTCTCTCTCTCTCTCTATATATATATATATATATATATATATACTCTATAATTAGGGTTCAGCAAAGATTTGCTTCACCACATACCGAAGTTTAGAAATAGCACTCAAAAAATCTTAGCTATTCCTTCTACTTTAAAAGGGGCTCCCAGAAAAACCAAAGTACTTGAAGTATGTGGTGAAGCAAATCTTTGCTGAACCCTAATTATAAAGTATTACTTAAGCTTATCATGAAATGGTCTTCTTCATGCTGAATTCTACTTGGTGAAATTACTGATTACTTCTTAATTAATTAATTTTGCCCTTTGTTATTATTGATCATATATGTGTGTGTGTGTGCATGTGTACTTGTTATTTTACTTGCCTGTTAATTGTCAATGTGGCCAGAATACTTAAAACCACTAATCTTGTCATCAATTTTATAACTTCATTTATCCCCCCCCGTATCTCAGATTTCTATCTGTCTCTGATGCCCCTTTTTTCTATTTATGTCTGTGTTCTTACAGTCATTATTCACATAGTGTTCAGTCTATCTGTTATGTATGCAATGTATTGTTATTTATATATGAATTCATTATGCACCTTTGTATATACATATGTATAGAGCCATTCCATAACATATGGATGATGAAATGTTTAATTTCTCCATAAAGAACAAAGCCTCTATGTTTGAAATGCACATTTGAATAGAAGAGAAGTAGGTTACAATTCACAAAATTTTAATTGACCAGCAGTTAAAAGTGTATCTTTTTTTTTTTTTTTGACAACAAATTGCATTCCAGCTGTGACATTGAAAAACCTGCTTTTTTGTACCAGGCATGTTTCGAAGTAAAGTTCTCTGAAAATGTTCTTTTCCAGACACCTGTTTAAATTGAAAACAAATGCTACATTTGTGAAAATATATAAACTCAAATTATAATCTGAGCTGATATTGTTGGGTATAATCCTTTATAACATAGGTTTCTAGATGTGACATTCCAGATGTGACACTGCACAAAAAGTATGAAAAGTGCTATTCTCAAAAATATTTTGTATTGTCCAATTCACATGAAAATATCTAAAAAAATGGTAACCACAACAAACTTAATTTAACTAAACACCAAAAAAATAAAAAAGTAAAATGGAGTTATCAAATTTATTTCATAGCATTATGAACTTAGTTTTCATGACATGTCATATCAAAGCAAGGCAAAAGTTCAACTATTTGATTTTCATGCGTCTTCCTGATCTCATTGTTAGCTTTCACTTTGCTGACAATGTCTGTGTACATGGTATCTGCAGTATTCATCAATATCAAGTTTTTTTCTTATTCATGCACACATATATTGCATATTATGGTTTCTTTAGGTCAGTAAATGTTAGATATAGTTGCTTGGTCTCTGCTAAAAAGTTTTGTAGTTGTTTTTCAAAGGAAAGAGTATTGTGGGGGATATTCTTTTGTACAAACTTGAATTGCATTTCATCTAATGTTATTTTCTTTCTAATGAGGTTTTCTTTTACTCTTTCTGTTACTATCATGATTTGAGCTAGCAGTTTGATTTCTCTGAAGTAGCTTCCTTTTTCCTTTTTTTTTTTTTTTTGCTCTTGAAGCAGTTGATACAAATTGTACCACAATACTAACCGTTGGAGATGACAATGTACATTTTGATTGACTTCAGTAACTGACTATTATGTGCTCTACTACACCAGATATTTTCACCATCTCAGCAACTGTCTATAATGGCTTGGCTGTTTTCTCTGTCTTCATGTCTGTAGTTTTTATGACTCCCATGCATCTTCCACATATAAACACTACTTTTTCTGATAATCTTCCTATTATTAAGTAAATTAGTAATTTGTTAGTACCAATGAAACCTTGTAACTGTGACCTCAACAAATGTGAAATGCAACTGGCTAGATATTAGTAAATTGTCTCAATTTTGTCACAGGATAGAAGCATACATAGATTCAACAACTATTACATGTTTATTTTGGCCACTAATACAATGTAATTCTGTTAGTGTTACTATCATACACTTGTTATAATGATAATAAATTGATTTAAATTGATGTGTTTTGCTTTTGTTTGCACTAGTATTGAAATTTGGTTAATAAGGAGTTACTTAATGTTAAAAACTATATTGTACTTACATTTATTGAAAATGATGTTGATACAGTAAGCCATGGCATACTGAATCATCAACTTAATATCATGTTACGTCACAGATATTTTTAAGAAAGGCATAAATGTAATAACTCCTTCTTCCCATCACTAATTGTTATATCTAATCACAAAAGTAAATAATTGTATTTTTTTTCTTGCAGGACATTGAGAATAGTGATGATGAAGAAGAAAATCATACAAATTCTTTAAAGAATTGCAGAGCTGCTGATTCCGATGAGTATATCAGTGATGGAGGTGAATTTGTACGTGAAGATGTTCAGCATGAATTGGAAGATGAAGAAGTAGAAAGAGAAGAAGTTGAAAGAAATTCTGATGAAAATATTTCAGATGATAATGAGGAAGATGACAATAATAATGAGGATGATGATAATAATGATGCTGATGCTCCTAATCATCCTGGATCTATATCCAGTGCAAATCGCAGTCGCTCAGTTTCTCCAGCTCATAGTAGATCAGATCGAAGTCGTTCAACATCCCCTCAGAGTCCAATCCATTCTCCAATGTCTGTGCCAAAAAGTAACTCAAATCCAAGTCGATCTCCTTCTCCAGTCAATCAACACTCTAGGTCTCCCTTAGACAGTCCATCACAGTCCAGAAGTCGGTCAGGTTCTCCTGCTTCGCAGAGAAGTCGTTCTGATTCTGCACAAAGTCAACGCTCAGATTCAGCTGCCTCTCATAGAAGTAGTTCGTGGTCTCCATCGCGTCAAAATGAATCTCAGTCAGTCCACAGAAGTCGTTCAGGATCAGTTGCATCTCAACGAAGTCACTCAAGTTCTCACAGAAGTGCTTCTGGCTCTCCTGCATCACATCACAGTGAATCCAGGTCATGGCGTTCAGGTTCTGCTGAATCACAGAGAAGTTTATCTGGATCTCGGCATAGTGCTTCTCGGTCACCAGTATCCCACCAAAGTCAGTCAGGGTCATCTGTTTCAAATAGAAGTCGTTCTAGGTCACGAAGGAGTCAATCTGGCTCTCCAGCTTCCCAGCACAGTGGTGGTTATATGTCTCCGCAAAGGATTGATTCTAAATCATCACCATCACACAAAAGTCAGTCAAGTCCAGCAGGTTCAGTGAAATCCCCTTTAAGTGTTTCCAATGTTCAGAACAGTCAACCTGATTCTCCTGTTGCTCCAGTAGCCAGTCCTCTGCCTCTCTCTCATGTTAAGAATAAAAGAGAAAATCTTTTTACAGACAGTGAAAATTCTGATTCAGAATCAGAACAAATAAAACGTAGGATACAAGGCCAAATTCAAAGTGATAGCGAAGATGAAGATGAAAAACTAAGAAGCAATATTAACAGGTATGTTTATTATTATTATTATTATTATCATCATCATCATCATCATCCTTCAACCAGTTTTGTTTGTTGTCTACACCACCTGTCTTCATTTTTGTTTTTTTTGTGAATTCTCCCTATATTGCTATCTTCTTGTTCATGTAGAACTATATTGTTCAATGTGTCCTTTCCTAATGAAAGATAGTATTGGTTCTGGGTAGTAAGAAAAGTAAGTGATATCACTGCAGTTAGGGAGGTGATGAGGTATCTCAAGGAAAAGAAATTGGATGAAGGGCACAACAGTGAATATATATATATTTGCACACACAGCTGAACAGAACTCAGTTTTGCCAAGCTGGGCAGGTCTTCTCAAGAACAGCATATTGCATATCATCCCATTTCTTTTCTTATTTCCTCTGTGAGGTTCAAGGTCCTGAGGTTAGCCTTCATTAATTCATTCTGTGTCTTACTGGGTCTCCCTTTCCTGGAAGCTTTATCCACATGAAGTGATTAGCACTTCTTTATACAACTGTTCTCATCCATTGGCAGATGGCAATTTAGGTTGAGAAGTTGGCAAAGTGAACTTGCACAAGTGCAAATATAATGGGTAACTTTCACATGTTTCTGTTATTAGTCTGTTGTCATCCTGGGGTGTCACCTTGAAGATTTTTCTTTTAGTAGAGTCTGATTTGGTGCTAATCAAAATCAATATTATTTCTCTATATTGATATTTATGCTCTATTTCTTTATGTATATATTTATTTGGTTTGCTAATTATAGAGCTTTATCAACTGGTCTGGAGTCTGATGATGATGATGATGATGATGGAGATAATAAAACGTCTCATGGCAGAACTGCTGAAAGAGTTACCCAAAAGTCAACTAAAAGAATATTATCTGATTCTGAAGATGAACCATCCAAAGGTAAATTAGTATGATATGGAACTGATGATTCATTTATTTTCATTTTGTTGTATTTGTTTTGAAATGGCACAGTGGTTGAGAGAGTTTAGACTACAGATTTCATATCATTCCACAAGTATTTTCCTTTGTTTTTGAGTTTGGTATTTTTACTTTGGTTCAATAAAATTCAAAATGAAAGAAAGAAAGAAAAAGAAAATTAATCAGATGTTAAACACAATGCTGTTCATTGAGAAATTATAGAAAAACACTTTTGTACTAGGTTACTGTATAGTAAAAAGCTTACTTTCCGACTAAATTGACGCCATTCGTCTACCTATATTACTAAGTTTCTAAGAATACCTGGTGGATGATTGGATTCTTTGCTAATATAATATAGCTTATCATTAGGCTTATAGTAAGGTTTGAATTTATCTGACTGTAAATCTAAATTTATATCTAAGAAATCTACACTTTTAAGGTTAGTATCTACTGTAATCTGTAAGCCCATCCTTTGGAAGAAAGCAATTAGATCCTTCCTTAGCTTATCTAATTCATGGCCATTTAAAGTATATATATATACCTGTGCGGGTGGCACGTAAAAAGCACCCACTACACTCTCGGAGTGTTTGGCGTTAGGAAGGGCATCCAGCCGTAGAAACACTGCCAGATTTGACTGGGCCTGATGAAGCCTTCTGGCTTCACAGACCCCAGTAGAACCGTCCAACCCATGCTAGCATGGAAAACGGACGCTAAACGACGACGATGATGATGATGATGATATATATCATCATCATTTAGCCTCCGTTTTCTATACTGGCATGAGTTAAACGATTTGACTGAATCTGGTAAACTGGAGAGCTGTACTAGGCCCCAGTCTGTTTTGGCCTAGTTTCTATGGCTTGATGCCCTTCCTAATGCCAACCACTCTAAGAGTGTAGTGAGTGCCTTTTTTGTGTCACCAACACAGATGCCTTTATGTGTCACACGCACTGGTACCTTATACATGTTGCTGGCATGGGTGCCTTTTATGTGTTACTGGTACTGTCCATGACTTCAATTTCACTTTGACAAGTCTTCTCAAGTACAGCAAATTGCCACGAAATAATAAATTCCAAAAGAAGAGAAGCTAAAATATAAAGCCTTAGAGGCAAATGAAAGACCAAATAAACTAAGGTCACATGTGCAAAAGTTTTACATATATATATATACCTTCGAACTTTAGGCCTCACTGAGGAAATGACCAGCGACCGAGACCTTTGGAAATATGCTGTACGTGAGAAGACCAGGCAGGACAAGTGAGCCCAGCCCACTTATGAATGCCTTTTCTCCCTTGGACACAAAGACCTGTTGAGGCAAGCGAAGTCGATATAGAACCTCATCTGACGACAGGCACCCATGCCAACCCCCTTTGCTTGCGAAGACATGTTGGGGCAAGTGAAAGCGAAATCGAAATCGAATTGAACCAGCCAGGATCCCTGGTCTGGTGGTACGTAAAAAGCACTATCCGACTCGTGGCCGATGCCAGCACCGCCTCCACTGGCTTCCGTGCCGGTGGCACGTAAAATACACCAATCCGACCGTACGACAGGCACCTATGCCAACCCCCTTTGCTTGCGAAGACATGTTGGGGCAAGCGAAATCGAAATCGAATTGAACCAGCCAGGATCCCTGGTCTGGTGGTACGTAAAAAGCACTATCCGACTCATGGCCGATGCCAGCGCCGCCTCGACTGGCTTCCGTGCCGGTGGCACATAAAATACACCAATCCGACCGTGGCCGTTGCCAGCCTCGCCTGGCACCTGTGCAGGTGGCACGTAAAAAACACCCACTACACTCACGGAGTGGTTGGCGTTAGGAAGGGCATCCAGCTGTAGAAACATTGCCAGATAAGATTGGAGCCTGGTGCAGCCTTCTGGCTTCCCAGATCCCCGGTCAAACCGTCCAACCCATGCCAGCATGGAGAACAGACGTTAAACGATGATGATGATGATGATGATGAACTGAAGTGTTTGTATATTTTTAAGCATTTTATTACTATCGAAATCGATCAATGGAAATTGCAGATGTGTTACCAGTGCCGGTGGCATGTAAGAGAACCTTCCGTTTCGCGACCGTTGCCAGCACCGCCCCGTTTCGTGTCCGTTGCCAGCCTCGCCTGGCCCTCGTGCCGGTGGCACATAAAAAGCACCATCCGTTCGTGGCCGTTTGCCAGCTCTGTCTGGCACCTGTGCGGGTGGCACGTAAAAAGCACCCACTACACTCACGGAGTGGTTGGCGTTAGGAAGGGCATCCAGCCGTAGAAACACTGCCAGATTTCACTGGGCCTGATGAAGCCTTCTGGCTTCACAGACCCCAGTAGAACCGTCCAACCCATGCTAGCATGGAAAACGGACGCTAAACGATGATGATGATGATGATGATAATAAAAAATGTGGTATGTTATTGTCTTAAGCAAGACTTCTTATATTAACCCACTGCTGGTTAGATGTCTTCTAACCTCACCCACCTCCTGTTGCTAGCTTCCTTTTTCATTGTAAAAATTCTTGCATATGAGACTTTGATTCATTCAGTCATTCATTTGCTTACTGCCAAGTACAAAATATTTAACTTAAGATGATTGTTGCTGATTTTTCTGTCCTTTTCCTAAATATGTAATTTAACATATCTGCTTGCAAAAACTCTGCCAATCCATCTTCTTAATTGCTCATTCATCATCATCATCATTTAACGTTTGTGTTCCATGCTAGTGGGACGGTACCATAAGAGCTGGCCAGGCCAAAGCCTGCACCAGACTTCTGTGACTGTTTTGGCAGGATTTTTACAGCTGGATGCCCTTCTGAACACCATCTAGGGCCATTTTTTAGCCTTTCTTTTGTTCCGGATTGCAACACAGTGTGTCAGAGAAAATGATGATGTTGTAGAAGATAAGTATTTTTGATTGGTTGATGGTACACATGCACTTAATGATTCTGAATGGAAAGAGGCATGGAAGTGTCACTATGAAAGGCTGCTAAACACGGAGAATGCTTTGGAACAGGGAGCCTTCCTAATGTGAACCCAACAGAGGGACCAACTATCTAAGTCAACAACTGCATGTTAGATAAAGCAGTTAAGGATATGAAGATAGGTAAAGCCTCTGGCCCATCAGGAATTACCACTCTGATGCTTAAAGTATCTTGCGGAGTGGAATATGGCCTAGTCACCCATATAGTTTATCTGATTGTCCAGGAAGAGGTCATACCTGATGACTTGTGTAGCAGCATCATAGTTTAATGCTACGAAGGTAAAGGAAATTCCTTAGACAGATTAATTGCAGGTGTATCAAATTTCTGGACCAGGGCATAAAATGTTGCAGAAAGACTCCTAACTCAACTAATTGGATAATGTCCTAGCTACACTGGCAAAAAAAGAAAAAGCAATAAAAACAGGATGGTAATGACTGAAATGCCTTGTAATCAAAAGTTTGCTTAATCAAAGTTGACCATAGGCTAAACAACCACAACCATTAAAGTGTTGGGAAGGGATGAAAACGTTGGAAGGTTCTGCACAAGCTATATCCAGTAACAAATAATCATCATTTCTTTTTACTCTTTGCTAATTACATATTGCTAGTTTTTTGAAGTTCAGTTATCTTTTACATTCTAGCCAAAGGAAGTGAAAACGAAGATGATGAAAGTGATAAAGAGTAAGTTTTACTATAATTGACTAATTTTTCATCTCTGTATATTGCAATGTTATAAGAAACCAATTTAATTATCTTAACCAAGAACACAAGAAATCAAAATGATTCTGACTGTATATGCATGCACATACATACACTTGTTTGCATGTATTTTTCTCTGTGTGTGTATACGCACACACACATACTCACACTCTCTTCTATCTTGCAGGACTGGTGAGAAACTCATTGCTGATATTTTTGGCTCAAGTGATGAAGATGAAGAGTTTGAGGTATTACATTATGTCACTAGTATTTTAGAGCTATATTGAGTGTGATGTCACATTATAGTGACTTATGATTATTGAATGTTAATGATCTGCAATGACTGGATGAGAATGTTTTGAATATATTTTAATTGTTGGGTGCTTAAAAGTTTATATTAGTGAGAATAAATGTTTTTAATTTGGGCTTATTGGTACAAACATGTATTCTAAATGAATGATGTTTCTATGATTTGATGGAGAGGATTGAGGTTTGAGTTGAAATACATGGCAGACAAATCTAAGTTTTTTTCATTGATAGTTTTTCAGCAATTTTATTGTTCAGAAATACTCTCAGATCATTTTCAAAGGGAAAGTTTTGTTTATCAAATAGTCTGCAATAAATAGATCACTTTGGCCTGTTTGTTTAATTTCTATTGATATTTTAATTTTTTTACTCTGAATTGAGAAATATCAGGTCTAGATTTAGCTACATCGAAGCTAAGAATAATTTTGCTTAAGAATAGTTGTTTTTCATTAGTATGGATTTACTTTAGAGTGATGAGAGACCTGGTTGATAACTCTGGTGGAAGATTTGGCAGGCTTAGGCTTGGCCTGGGAGCAAGCTTTGGATGGGCTTGCAACCATGCTCTATGGAGATCTTGTTGCCCAATGCTCCATGGTGAGCAGGAGGAGCTAAGACTAAGGTGCACACATGCACAAAATGAATCTGTGTTGCAAAACATAATGGCCTAAAGTGATTGATAATACTCTTCATTATTAGAGTGTTTTTAAAATGAATGTTTTTTAAAAGACATGCTTCAAAAAGAACAGGGAGAAAAGCAAAATTAACTGATGTGGATATAAACAGAGAATATTGAATATTCATAACTGAAAAATAAATTATAGGAAAAAAATGTGTTGAATGTGTTCATTGCACAAGAAAAAAGCTGCTGAAGGAATCAACTTAAAATTTCATTTTGTAAAGTGCCATTGTATAAAAGGGAGCTTTGGACACTTTCATGATAAGAATATAGCATGAAAATATTTTATTGCAGTGTAGTTTCACAGAAATGCAAATATTACAAATTCTTTGAATCTGAACACAAATAATGTGCAAAAATGGAAATATATAATAATTTTCAGTATGTTCATTTCTGTATTCATCTGTGTCTCACCTATTAACATGTATTTTTTACTGGACACATTCTGTTAAGTAAATCTACATAGTAAATTGTGTTAGAATACAATGCCAATAGTATATTGACTTTTAAAAGAATTTTATACTTGCTTTTCAATGAAAATGTTTGTATGAAATATAGAAAAAGAATAAAATCCTGTACTGATTATACCTGTAATTTGACTAATTCATATTTATTCACTTGTTCTTGAAAAGTAGTGTAATTGTTAGAGGCTGACATATGGGTCGTTGTTCAATAATTTTAGCAGCGAAACAGCTGTTAAGACACAGTGGTCCAATTTTAGTGTTTGTCTATGAAGTCATTGCTTTTACACCTGTTAATTATTTCAATCTGTCCATTAATGTCAAATTTAAGAAACAAACAAAAGAAAGGTAAAAATTCATAATTGTAAATCATTGGTATTTAAACACCAGCTGACAAAATTTCAAACCTACATGTAAAAAATCAACAAAGTTACAAACAAATATTGTTGATACTCCTCTAATGAATGATGAGTTTTGTTTGCAGTCATGCTCATGTCAAAGCAAGTGCAATACACACTTACTCATTCATCTTTCCCGTGTATTATGGACATTCATACAGTTTCCGTCTACTAAATTACACTCACAACTTATTGGTCGACCCAAGTTTATAGAAGAGAGTACTTGTCTAAGATGTTACACAGTGAAATCAAACCTGAAAGTTCTTAACCTTACACACACACATTTATTTTAAAAGAAACACTAAGTAGTTTTTGTCTTCAATTTTACCTTTTCTTTTACATACTGAAAATAAACTACATAACGTATTTGCAGTAAAGATTGTTATAAAAGAAACTATGTTTTTCTTACTGAAAAGCATTTTTCATAATTAATAAAGCTGTTATAATTTTTGATGACACTTGTGCACTGGTTTTTAATTATACGCAATATATTGTAATCAGGGATTTCTGTCATCTGAACTATAGTGAAGACTACCGAGTTAACTCCATGATCCTGATTGGAATTATTTCACATTTGTTTTAATTCCCTTGAAAATTGCATTAACCAGAGCTTACCATTACATCTTCTGTAGTCATCAGAATTAATTTCACATCAATAAATATCTCATGTGTGCTAAATATCATTTTAAAACATTTTATTTTTCCTTTTGAAATACAATTTTATTTGAATTCATCTCTTGTTCACAAGGGTTTTGGTGAGGCTGATGTAGAAGCTGTCCCCAAGAGGAAGGAAAAGAAAGCTGAGAATGAGGATAATGATGATGATGATGACGATGACGATGATGATCAACAAAAGACTGATTTGAATGATGACAATAATGAAGGTCTTCCTCTGGTATCAGATGATGAAAATGACGAACTTGTTCGAGATTCACAAAGAGAGTAAGTATTTATTTAGAAATTATTGGTACGAGGAAGTGCAATTTTAATGCTGTGTACTGATATCACACTAGAGAGATGGTTGGCTTCAGACTTTTCAGATTTAAAAAAATCACATGAAATAATTATCAACATTTTTTTTTACTTCCACTTTCGATACAGGCACGGATTGAATAGGTTACCAAGGTCTTAATTTGTTCTTACTTCAAGTTACTTCTTACTACCCTCCTAGTTTCGGTCAAGGGACCAAAATTTGGAAGACAGTACCTCTCCCTCATCTCACTTGTAATACATTCTTTGGGAATGGCTTTGGTGGCTGGATGCCCTTCATAACATCAATCCCTTTACAGCCTGTAGTGGTGCATTTTATTATGATACCAGCATTAAAGAGGCCATGTCTTTGACATAATAGGACTAAAGAGTCCTCTCAACTCTATTCTATCTTTGCTTTACAGGATGTACCAGGTACATTTTGTTGAAACACTAGCACTAGAGAGATTGCTTTGAATCTTGCAAGACAAAAAGGGGTCCTTGCTGCTGTAGTTCTTCATTTGCTCAGGGCAACAGAACTAATGGAGTGGGCAGGAAAGAGGTAAAAACTGAAATAGGATGAAAAGGAGAAAGAAGAGAGTTTATGAAATGAGGAACAGAATGATTGAAATAATAGTGTGGAAGAGGAGGTAGAAATAGGAGACAGTGCTAGAGGAGTGATGAAGAGAGACAAAGGCAGAGTATAATGAGAGTCAGTGATGCCATAGAGTAATAAGGTAGAGGCAATAATAGCAGCTACGTATTTACAGGTTTGAGAAAGTGCAAGTGTCAGAAATGTTAGGAATGTGTAATGGATGTCAATAATAAGTCATCTAGGAGAGAGTAAGTGGCAGCTACCTGTATAGAAAAGGTAGTAATGTTATCTTATAAGGAAGAGCATATGTGATGGATGTCGAATAATAGGGCGGTTTGGGGAAGAGAGAGGGATTCTGAGCAGCACAGAAGGGACAGTGCAAAGTATACTGATAAATCCAACGCAAAACCTCATTATTCAGGCTTTATTATGCGAGAAAAGCACATTAGTGGTAGTTACTTTGTTTGCTAGTAAGAGAGAGAGAGAGAGTGAGCAAGTGATGGATAGACAGAAATGGTTGACAGTAAGACACTGCATTTGGTGGTATGGTGCAATATTTTGGAGAGAGGTGTGAGAGTGTTGAATAGGAAGCATACAGAAACTTCGTAGGTGACAATGTAAGTTAGAGACCTGACTACATATACCCCAGCTTCCACCAGTTCCTCCATTTAACATGTTTTGCCACCTCTTTTGTGAGACACAACATCTTGAGTCCTAATTTTACCTTCAATCTCTTTTTCCAGAGATGCCATTTACTGTGAGTACAAGACACTTTCATTTGCAGCTGTCATTTTCCATGCACATCAAATGTCCAAATCAGTACAATTTTTTTTCTTGACGTGCTACATTCGATTACTCATATATCCAACTTTACTCAATAAAGATAAATTAAAAATAATATCTAAAAGTTATAATGAAGCAGATTAAAGTATAAAACTAGAGGTATTACGATTGAAGAAGTGTTTGAAAAGTGAGAGAATTTCTAAAATACCTGGTGAAAGACGGCTCTCTAAGCTCATAATAATGTTGAAAGATATGTAAAAAATTATTTTAACTATTTCTCAGCCACTTCACTTCCCTCTTTGATCATTGCATATCCCTGATATAATTGTCTTCAGATGTCATAAGATGCCTTTTCTTAGCTCCAGATTTAATAACATTACACCAAGAGAAGATAAGCAATACCAGTCTGTATTGGCTAACATTTTCAGATTGGTATTTCTAGTTGCATGTAATGCCAGAAAGTAGCTGCCTTGAATATGAATTCACTTGTCATGATCTGTTAGTAAATTAGCATGAGGTCTTCATTATTGGTGCACTAACAGAAGGTTAACTCTAAAAATGGTGCTCCTTGCACAAATTAATTGTATGATTAGTGAGCATATAATCCATCAACTTAATTCTGTTAAGTCAGCAGGGAATGTTTTATGATACTGAATTAAATTAAAGTGCTGTCAAGTTGTTTTTGACAACATTTTCAATTTAATCCAGTATCATAAAACTTTCCCCACTGACTTAATAGAATTAAGTTGCTGGACTAGATGTTCACTAATTGTAAAATTAATTTGTGCAAGAAGTACTATGGCCTTCTGTTAGTGCACCAATAATGAAAACCTCATGCTAATTTATTAACAGATCATGACAAGTGAATTTATATTCAAGGCAACTACTTTCTGGCATTACATGCAACTGGAAATACTAATCTGAAATATCACAATATGCCTTTTAAAGGTGTACTGTGATATTAAGGAGCTAAAACCATACATAGTAGACTTAAGGGCACAAATGAAAAACTAGGCACTGATAGAATGATTTCTTATTAGGTATATTAATATAAATGTGTAGATACACACACAATTTATTTATGTTTCTAACTATATTCCATCTAACCAATGCAAGCATGAAAAAGTTAAAATGATAATGATGGTGGTGGTAGTAATCTAATGTTTGACAATGTGTTGGAAAAGAAGTGTTAATAGAATTGTGAGAGTCACAGTCATTCTTCCTCATAAATAGACAGACACTCAGTATTGATATCAATGTTTAAATTTTGAGGAGATTCAATTTTTGATTCTTGAGATGAGGACTTTCATAAAGGTAAAGATATATAAAATAAATATTTTTGCCGCTTAGTGATCAGGAATAATTGCATGATCCTTGAAGGTAGATGGATTATTGATACATTATTATATAGTATACATTGACATTTTTAGTATATTCTCTTATTATATGTCATAGTTGTTCTTACTTAAATACATATATCAACTTTTAGTTCATTAAACATTTTAAAACTCTTCCTCTTTGACCAGGGATTTTGTATCTGATTTCGATGTCATGCTAGAAAAGAAGAAAGCTGAACGACAAGGGAATCGTCGCAGGCGGAAAGATATTGACATCATTAATGATAATGATGACCTTATTGCTGATATGGTACAGAAAATGAAGGTAGCTGCTGAGGTACAGTTTGATTTTTGTCATATTCCCATTTTTCTTTCTCTGGTGTCTGATTTTCTGTCTTTCTGACTGTAGGATCCTCCACTTCTTGCTTTATTGATATCATTCTGTTTATCTTTTATAGAGAAGCTCATTATTTGTCTCTCATAAATTAAAGTCAATTTCACAACTTAAAAATAATGCAAGGTCTCATGTTAAATATGACAGTAAACACACAGGCCAATTTCTGTATAATGACTAATTTGTTCAAAAAAGAATTTCAACATTGAAATAAAATTTAGTAAATATAATTTGATGATACTCAATTCCAATGCACTTCCATTGCAATATTCTAAATAAAAGAATGTTTGGAAATATTTTCAAATAATTTAGGTTTTATTTCATTTTATTGTTTTCTATTTATCTAAGATAATTTGTAACTTATGTTTTTGAGTTACTAATCCCACTCTTCCATGGTTATAAATTTAGACCTCATAACTGCCATTATACTGTTCTAACCAAGGTACAAAACTTTGTTTACGTTAATTTGCCTTGCTAATAGTAGACTTCACTCCTATTCTGTAGTTCTGTGGCAGGAAGCATATGAACTGTAAAAATATCTCTTCAAGCAATATTCAAATATCTAAATGTGAAGAACCATCCTTTCATTCTTGTTGCCCTGGAAATCTATTACTTGCAAAGTTTTCTTCATAAGCCTGGCATAAAAAGAACACTCTGTTTTTATCCTATGAGGATTAGTTATGAGGGAAGTAGCAGATCTTATTAACTGGTGTGTGATAAAGTAAATTAAAAAATCCACTCTTGAATAGCATGACAGTAAATACAGAAAAAAATTTGTGAAATGTATGAAACCAGTCTCATCATTGTATGTATTATGTGAAAGTCAGCTGGGTGAAGCTCTCTTCAAAGTATTCACTGTTGCCAGAAAGTCCATTTTGTCTTTTGTGTTGTGTACGAAATAACTGCACTCTTCAAAGTATTGACTACTGCTAGAAAATACTGGGACAAGATGTAAAGGAAATAAAATGGAATGTTTCTATCAAGAATGAAACTGGCTGATTTGGATAACTGATTGCTTACTGCTTTTATGGTAACAATGCATGTAGAATGCACATGTTAATCTTTTCAACTAAAATAATTTTTTGCTTTCCTTTTAGGAAGATAGAGAGTTAAACCAATCAAAAAAAGCTGCTACAAAGAAACTTAAATACCTTCCGTTTGTTTATTCTCAACTTAAAAAGTAAGTTTTTTTTTTCTTTTTGTAATGCTAAGTAATTAATATTTCTGCTTATGTCTTGCAAGTAAGATAAGTAAATGACTAAAAGATTATTGAACAAGTTATTTGAAAATTGATGACAGTGATATCATTTTATCAATGATGGTTGTTGTATAAAATCTGGTTTAAGGTCTGATAATTTTATGTCTTCTGTTAAATGAAGTCAGGGTATATATCAATAAACATATGCAAAGGCAAGTTACAGTTGACTGCACTGGAACATTTATTACTGTCACTAAAATTATATACAGCAAACTGGTAGGACATTAATAATTGTCAATACATTGTGTAGATGTATAGGTTCCAATCTTCATAAAAATGGAAGATAGAAGGTTAGAAAAATTTGAAGCATAGCATCAAAAATTCTGGTTACAGTTCTGTTTAAAATGTTGGTAAGACACTAAACATAGCGTCAAGGATTCTGGTTACAATTCTGCATAGTGGAATCAAACTACTCTCATATCAAAGATCCAAAATTGCTCATAGCAAAACTCACTTTCCTAATAACTAGCAGGGAAAATAGTCCTTTACATAGCTGACATAGGGATGCTAGGTGAGTCCATCATGTTAAGGGGTGGACAGTCCAAGTAAAGCTAAGTGGACTGGACCATCACATAATGAACCAAAAATAGGTAGCTAAAAGAAAGAAGCCACACTATGGGTAGCTAAAGGTCAAGAGTAATCAAGCCTCTGCTATATCATTATTATATCTAGCAGGAATGGATACATTTAAGTGTATAGAGATAATGGTACTACAGAAGATATAAAGAAAGGGTCAAGTCTCTTGGAGTGTTGTGATGAAAGTGATCATCTTGCATCACATACATGACTATGTGGTCATCTTTTCTAATGAGTTCAGTTATCCACTGTGTCCTTTGGATTGATGATGTTATAACTGTTGTCATTAATGGAGGCTCTACAGACTGGATATTCTGTACTTTCATCAGTTTTGGGTCCTCGTGACTTTTATTTTTGATTGTACTCTTTTGGTCATTACCCAACATTCATGACCATAGGTGAGGATAGGCACAAAAACCAAATTTCCTTTTAATCAGTGTAATTGAATACCTCTATTTTGCAGATACAAAAAAAATATATAAACTTATAACCCATAAGCCAGTAATTAGTTCAGTAATGATGATATTAAAGAATAAAAAATAATAAAAAAATATCCAGATAGAATCTATTCTAAATTTGATTTCAATTTTTTGTACTTATTTTGTTTATTTTCTATCCAGAACTGATCTCCATATTGCCTTCCTTGATTGTGGTATTTTGAGTGCTATGACAGTAAGTACTTTTGGATTTCTTTCTTGCATTATTCTTTGAGTTGTTGCATTTTACCATTCTGTTATGTGTTAATTTGAAACTTTCACATGACACACTACTTGTTACATAACAATTCTTGTTTTGGAAATTTGAATATTTGAGAAATATTTTTCTAGCTGATTACAATTGTTGGAAGCAAGGGAAGCAGAGAATATTAGTTAATGTTCAACAAAGTGATAGTGATGATATTTGAATTCGTTATTCTATATTGATATCCAAGTATCCAAGTTAACTCTGCTTGATAATTAGATTATCAATACTGTAATATGTTAGCAAACTACAGTTTATGGACAACTATTCATATTCTAATTTTACTTTTGATTTTTTTCTAGGAATGGTTGGCTCCACTACCTGATCGGAGTTTACCTCATTTATCCATTAGAGAAAATTTCTTAAGAATTTTAATAGAGGTAATTTTTTTGTTCTATATTACTTCTTTTTAATTGGATGATTGTAAATATCTTGTGTATGTACTTTTTGTTCAACACCCACAGATTCACTGCTTGGACACATTGTCAGTGTTGTGCTCTGAAGTCAGTCTGTGTTTTTAGTCTTACATCAAACACCCCCATCCAGGCAATCCAACATAGGTTGGTCAACCCTAGGACTGTATCCTGGTGGAATTGTAGATCTGTCACCACCAATCACCTCTTTTCAGCAGCCTTTACATTGTTCTTCATGGCAAGCCCTTGACTGCCAACTCCCACAGGCAAACATCTCGTTCTCCATCCATTCTTGCAGAAGTCCTGCAGCAACTACTAATATTTGGTTCTCCTCTTCTCTTGTACCTTCTCCATCCTCTCCTCCCAAGGCATAGTTCACTCCAATTGTTGACCATATGGGACAAACTTAATGTGCAATACCCCCTTGAAATTTCACCTAACACTCAGCAAATTGCCCTTTATTGACAACAGGTTCTGAAGCCTGGCCAGAATAAATCCATGTATTTCTTTCATTAGGATTATGAAAATAGATCCAGTTTTCATTCTCAATTACAATTCAATGTCAAAAACAGGCATCTTGAGAATTTACCTGGTCATCGGTCAGTTCATGAGGAGCTTCTTGACAGTGTCTGTTCACAAGGCCAAACTTATAGAGGTGTCAATTACTAGTGCTTTGTGAAGAACCAAATTCTGCCAGCAATGTACAAGTGCTTGTGCTTGGTTGTTGTTCTACTATTTCAAGCAAGGCCTTATTTTGCACAACAAAAAATCTCCCTGGTTTTGGTTTGTCTTCAAGGCTGGTGTCACCTTCCTTGATTCATTTGAACCAGTTTTGTACCACATATTCATTGAAAGTTCCTGGGCCTTCTACATCATTAATTTCTTTTGCTACTGCCCTTGGACTCATTCCTTTTTTCCATAGGGAACATAAAAAGCTCTAATTGAAATTATTCAGGGTTCAGGATTGCCATTCCTCACAATCACTCCTTTCTACATCCAGTGATCAGTGTCAGCATGTGCATTGAGGTCTCCTTGTAGGAAAAATGATTCAGTTTTAACTACATCTAAAGCTGCAGGGACCTCATTAAAGAAGGATTTGTATTTGGCTTGCTGTTTGGTGCATATACTTGCAACATCCACTGTGAGCCTTCCTTCAGTGTAAGCTTCCGGAGGCAAACTCTCCCACCTAGTGGGATCCATTCCTTAAAATCTGACAGCCAGAGACTTTGGGATTTGTAAGTATCCCTGCATTTGCCTGTGCAGACATAGTTGGCACCACACATGAGTAATGGAGTTTTCACCCTCTATCCAAATCTGCAAAACCAGAACCATGGAATTGTGTGCAGGAGACACAAGCCATATCTAGTTGATAGAATTTGGCCTCCTCCATTAGTTCTTGCTCTTTATTGTGAGGGTCGTAACGTACCCAATCCTTGATGGTTGTTCCATCTTGGATCTGTTTCAGAGTGCTGAAATATGCATCCTTTGTGCTCTCATCTCACACTACCAAGAACAAATTACAAGCTTAATGTTGGTTGTACTCGCATGGAATGGAGATTGCAATATATATATTTTTTTTAACAGAACCCTTTACCTAAGATCCAAATGTGTCCCTTGTTTATCCACATGATAGACAATGTAATATAGTTGTTCTTTTAAGCCCCTTTTGTATTACAGTTTCCAGTAGTCTTACTCACACCAGGCACCAAGCTGGTTTTATATTTGACTTATAAAAGGATAGGTTAATGCCTTACAAATTCTCCTGGTACCATGAACTTTGACTTGTCAACTTTTGTTTCAGTTCAGAAATAATGAAGTAAAGCATCACATTGTTCTAATATCACTGTAATGATTATTTGTCAGGAAAACAACCTTGTTTGTGCAAGTTCAGATATTTCTTATGGAAAGGGGTCACAATAACTTCTTTTCTTGAATAAGTGTGAAATCCAATTGCTCTTGCTGCTGCAAGAAAAGTAAGATGTTAAATATTTTATGAAAATATCTATACATGGGGGCAACTCAAAAAATGAAAGAAGGACAAATATCCTATATTAAAAGCAAAAGGTACACCATCTTTCAATATTTTCAGGAACCTATGTTTGGTGCCCAACAAGAAAGAATACCTATTATTTCAAATTCAGTTTTTTTTTTCTATAAGAATATTTCTTTCATGCAAGGTATATTTCACAGCATTATAAAGACCAAGAGCTTGTGATATTCTGCTTTTTCAAATCAAAGTATCTCATAACTAAAGCAAAAATTTGGGTAACTGAAATGTCTATACTTTCATCAATTATGTCAGAAAACTTTTGTATCTTACAGATATCTGTTGAAGATTATCAACTTTTGTAAAGGGAATGTTATGTTCAACATAACAGCTGGAAACAAACAATTTACTTTTGGTTGTTTGTACATTTTCTTTGCACTTTTTTCTTCTTCATAAGTTGCTACTAGATTTAGCCATATCAAAGCATCACTTATGTTTGACTGGTGTTACAGTACTTACTTAAGTTTTATCGTGTTGAAACCAATGTTTCAATCAGGATATTGCCATCATTCTTCCT
Organism: Octopus sinensis; assembly: GCF_006345805.1. Classification (NCBI taxonomy): domain Eukaryota; kingdom Metazoa; phylum Mollusca; class Cephalopoda; order Octopoda; family Octopodidae; genus Octopus; species Octopus sinensis. Next base: position 30,978,108 of record NC_043005.1, read on the forward strand.
TCAATGACTGCATCCACTATGTCTTCTTTTTGTTTCTTAGTGGGGGTTCACATTTTATCACTCAATATTATAATATACAAAATGTAGCAAGATTAAGGCAGCTTGGAAAATGGAACCACTCATAGAAGTTAGGATACATGACAATCATCATTGATAACATCATTATTAATTATGATGCTATTGTTATCACTATTACCAAAATGGTGGTGCATGCCACAAATGGTAAACACTTGATTAATTGCTATGAACTATTTAGCTATATCAGCCTACATTCTGAGTTCAATCATGTAGATAATTCCCTGGTTGGTTTAATCATTGACTATATCCTCTTCCAAAATGTGTGGTCTTGCTCCAATGTTAGAAATCATTATTACTATAAAAAGAAATCATTTTTAATGGTAGCATGCTAAAATATTTTATTTTATCTTAGTATATCATGATATCAAATTCCTCCATGTTCACATGTTCAACTTAGCTCTTTATTCATCTAGGGATGATAGAGTAAGTACTAGTCAAGTTTTTCTAGGCAATTGAATTCACTCATCTTCAAATTTGTTCTGTTGAGAAAAAGATTATTGTAATTTTATATTTGGAATGCTCTCGTGAAAATAAATATGATTTTTATTTGTTGTTAGTTTCCACCAATTGGAACAGATAGCTTAAAGAGCAGTGGTATAGGAAAAGCAGTAATGTATTTATATAAACATCCTAAAGAAACCCGAGGAAATAAAATCTGTGCTGGAAAACTAATAAGTATGTAAACTCTTATTTATTACTTATATATATATATGTACAATAAAGTTTGTGAAATGGCATGTAAAGCTTTATTATTAACCACAGTTCTGTGACTAGAGAAAATACATGCTACAAGTGTCAAATTTGTTGTAAGATATTGATATTCTAAATGTATGAGTACAAATCCTGGTAGAGACTAATTAGCCTGTGTCCTGTTCAGGTTACAGTATTTATGTGTAACACTCACTTTTTTAGCAGAAGTTTAAACCTATATATGAATTAAATGTTAGTCTTCTTTCTCAGTCAAATGCATTTTCATATACAGGATGGCATAACCATGAGTAAGTTATTTCTATTTTCTGAGTTAACTGTTGGGTAATGAAGAATTGAAATCACTAAGTAATTTTATGATAACTAGTGGGACCCATGAATATTTCATGGAATTAATGGCAAACTTATGGGGTTATTTCAGAAAACTTGATCCAAAAAAAACCTGAAAGCATAGCCTATGTTGTGTCTGTATCAAAAAATAGTCATTCATCTGCTAATCATTGAAAAGTGAAGGAAATTGAAATACGATGATGTTGTATAGTGAAACTGTATACCCCTCCTGGTAAAAAGTGTTGGAGACAGCTATTATAGACGAGTAGATAGTTGTCAAGAGAGGGCCAAGGGTTGACAATTTTAGTTGGTGTCTTGTGGAACTAGCGGTAGTAAGACAGAAATTAGTGTATTACTATTCCAGTACAGAGAGGTACAACAGTATCCAATAACTAATAGCTATTGTGGCTACTAGCGTAAAACATATAAATGCATATTATTTAAAACTGTTTTGAGAGTAATCATTGAAAGGTTTGTAGGAGTCATATTTAGGCATATCTTATATGATAGTACTCCAGAAGGTTATCTTTGTTGTAACCCATATGAATAGGATTTAATCTCACCATTACAGCTAATACATAGTCAGTTAATGATGTTCCACTGGTCAAAGTAACATGATTGTTTAGAGGATTAACTGTCATTTTTTTTTCTCATCTCTAAGTATATGATATGATTTGCAAGCCAATGAACCTCTAGTAAGTTGCTTTCCCACAACTTTGTGCCTGTGGTACTAAGTTACTCTGAAGTAAACTGCTCTCAAAAAAAGTTAAGAGGACTTAGGTGGTATGTCAGTAGTGGTAAGATTTGATTTAGCTGGCATCTTTCTAACATATCTATCCATTTGCCTGATCTGAAAAATATAATTTGTAAAATGTTTGCATTTTTTGTTGTATTTAATGACTTTGGAAGTTAAAAACTGAATATGTCTATTTCAGATGAATGGTCTCGACCAATTTTCAACTTAACATCAGACTATAGCATGTTGTCAAAAGAAGATCGAGAAGAAAGAGATTACCAACAGTTGCCTAAAAAACGGAGAGTTAGGTGTGCTTTCTATTTTAGCATTTCTCTCTTTATTTTTCCTTCAAGTTAGTTATTGGCTTCCCACCTAGAAAGTATAGTTTATATATTAGTTGCAGACTTTTCATTACTAGTTTAAATAAAATTACTACTAATTCTACATGATAATGCTTTGATTTTGATTTTGATTTTTCTAGTTTCAGCTAATGAGCTGTTGCCATGCTGGGGCACCGCCATTTATCTCTTTATTTTATGCACATATCATAAAATTTCCAAAATTAAGTACTGTTTATACTGATTCAGTTTTTTATGCCTTCATATATAAATGGCCTTTCATTGGCATACATGTTTTACCACCAGATGTCTTTTCTGCCACTAAACACTCAGACTTCACAACCACAGTGTTTTGAGTTCTCTCCCTTTGCACAGCAGTGTTTAGTGCATTGATCAAGGGCCACAATACAATAGCAGTAATAAGATGTGATCTTCAGTTTTATGGTCTATAGTCTACACCTTAACCTCACAACCATTGTACCTACTTTAATGTAAAATAATTGTCCTTTCTTTCATTCTGTCACTCATTTCTCTTGATGTTATCGTTTTCTCTTGTTTTAATATTACTTGACCCCAACAAATCTTTTCATTACAGTGATCAAGGTGGAGAGACACCCCGGAGAGACATAGATAAAGCATTAAATAGTGAAGAAAAGTAAGCTGATTTTCATTAAAATTTTTAATTTATAGTTTTAGTCTCAGATTAGAGATTTGTTTTTATTTCCTATAGTTTCATACAATATCTTTTTTCTGATAAAGGTTTTCAGTAAGATAACAGAAAATATTGTCAAGAACAGGAGATTACTGGAGAAAAGATGTCTAATTGATTTGGCTTTGAAGGAGCTAAATTTGTAGTTGATTGTTTACAACTACTTCAATCTTTTTTTTAAGATATCAATAGTGACGGCTAAAGGCTGGTAATTGGCAGTCAAGAGAATATCCTGTCTTGGAGGGTGGGTACGCATGTCCTGATGTTACTGATCATTCATTGGACTGCAAATTTTGACAATTTTTATGGTGAAACAGCAAGAGGATTTTTTTTGTGCTATATGCAGAATGGAATTGGAAACAAAGGAAGCAGCAAATGTAGTAGCATTACTTGCAGGTGTATTGTTTATAGAGTTGTTTCACTTACTCTGATATGTTACGAGTATTTTGTTTTATTGATATTAGAACCTGAATTCAAAATAAAGTGGGATGAAATTACCATAATGTTTACTTGCTTCACTGTATATAGTAAATTCTAATAATAGTAAGCATGAGAACTACAAGGGAAGAACTGGAAATTATGACATTCATACTGCCTAATTTAGAGAGAAGGGAAGTATCATTAATAGTGCATGTAGGTTTTAATGTGCTGAAAGATGTACACAGAAAATTCTTTATAAATAGAAAGTATCTTAGTGAAGGAAAGAATACCAAAATCTAACGAATTGTCAGTGACCTACAAAGAAAAGAGGAGATTCAAGAAATTAAGAATTAGTTTAAAATTAAAATTTTGTAACTTTTTCTTTATGTAAAGTTGTCTTGTGGTGACTATATGGCACTGACAGGATTCGTGATGACTGAACTGTGTCCACTGCTTTCGCCATACCTGCTAACAAAGATCAGACTCTCCTTTGAACATGAAGTTTTTTATAATTTGTAATTACCTGAAATTGTAATTTTTTTTTTTAGATGCTAATGATTCCTACTATTTTCTATTTTCTTTCTCTAACTAAGTTTCAAATTATTAAGAATTTTTTGAACATTAACATCTGTTTGAACTAAAGAAAATCTTGAGCTTAATTTTGTTTTACAAAATATTTTAGCCTGTCTTTCCAACAATAACAAATATTTATATATTATGATGTATAAGTACACAAAATATTGGGCTAGCAATCCATGGATAATGAGTTCAAATTCACTGCAAGTTATCTGTTGTCACTCTGAATATAACATTTAATCCTATATGAATCAGTTACTTATTTGAGTTAGAGCTTTATTTCTCTTCTACAGATATTATGAGGTTCTTGCCAAGTTAAGAGATTTAAACATGTATTTTGTGTTAAAACCAGGCATTTTACTTAAATTAATGAAAGAAAGGATTTTACAGCTTGGTTCATTCTTCTTTTTGATATTAACCAATCAGTCATAGAGTATTGAGTTTCAAGTTTCTCTTATATTACATCCTGTTGTTTCCTTTGCAGAGCACTTCGTCCTGGTGAGAAGGGCTGGGTCTATAGAGCTCGTGTACCTATGCCTTCCAACAAAGACTATGTGGTACGACCAAAATGGAATGTTGATGAAAACCCGAGGGTAAGACAATCATTTACTTCATTTTTCTCTTTTATACTGTCTCTGCATCTTTATCCTTCTCTTTCATTCTCTATATTTAATTTATCTTTTCCTTTTGCTGTGTTTCTTTATGTTCAACTTCTTCCTCTTTCCTTCGTCATTTTTACTTTCTTCCTCTCCTTTATTTGTCCCCTCTCTTTCTGAGATTTTTATCCCTCTTCAATTATTGCTTAGCAAGCTGTTTTCAAACATTTTACAAAATAGTTTGTCTGGTGTTTGAGAGCTCTGAAAATCAGTCAAATGATACCAAAGAGATGCTCTATTACTTACTTCATGTTCTGTCACAATCGAAAGACAAACAGTAAAACAGTGAAGATATAAAAGTCTGTATTATTTAAATTAACAACCAGAACATGTGTATTCTCAGAAAAACTTGTTTTTAAAGATTTTTTGATAAGATTGGGAGCAATATTTATAAATTGAATTCATTTTTTTTCTCTTCTCAATCCTTACAGAAGTCATCAAAGAAAGCTCTCACAAGATATGAAGTTCAAATGCGTCAGTTCCAAGAAAAGAAACGGCGAAATAAAACTCAACGTGCTGTCACAATCAGTATCGAAGGACGTAACATGTCTTTATGATCCATATTCTATTCTATTCTTTTCACATACACAACAACAACAATTGAACTGAATTGAAATCAGCTTATCTCCAGTAAAACAAGAGATTATTATTATTATTATTGAGGCAGTGAGCTGGCAGAATTGTTAGCTCGTTGGATAAAATGCTTAGGGGAATTTCATCCGTCTTAATGTTCTGAGTTCAAATTCTGTTGAAGTCAACTTTGCCTTTCATCCTTTTGAGGTCAATAAAATAAGTAACAATCAAATACTGGTTTTGATATAATCAACTTTCCCCTCCTCTCAAAAACTGCTGGCTTTGTGCCAAAATTTGAAACAATTATTATTATTTTGTCTTTTTTTTTACTTTCAGCATTGCAGTGAGGTAGCAAGATCTTTGTCTTTCCACCACATTGCAGGTTGGCACTCAGTTTCAGTTACTAATAGGAACTGACCCACTTCACTTTACTCTGAACATTACTGGGTACTCTTTGCAATTCCCTTAACTCTGTGAATCAAGCTTGGGAATTGTTTTTCTTTTATTCTAATTTTAAACCATTTCACATCTCAGTAATATCTTTGGAAAGGTCATTAATAATACATTTGCTAACCCTAAAAAAAAATATTCATACCTATATAAAAATCCTTACCACCCAAGTGCTTGGCTTGTATCAGACCAAGTTTTTACATGCTGCAGGTGTTGTATTTTGTCCTTAGGCAATATCTTAACTTTATTTGCCTAACAAACTATAATTATCATAAAAGATATTTTGTTACTTATTGTATTATAAATTAAGCAGTGGAGTGGCAGATACAGTAGAGTATTGCATTGTCACCTCTTTACATTCTGAGTTCAAAAACCTGCCAGGGCTGATAATAAGTACCACTAGTAAATTGGGTTTGATGTAATTGATTGTGTCTCTTCCTCAAATTTGTAGGTGCCGATGTTGTTGTCATCATCATCATCATCATTATTAAGGCAATGCACTGATAGAACCATTAGCTTGCTGGACAAAATGTTTAGCAGCATCTTCATGTTCTAAATTCAAATTCTGCCAAGGTTGATTTCGGCTTTCATTCTCTTAGGGTCGATAGAATAAGTAGCAGTTGAGTGGGGTCTATGTACCCGACTTACCACTACCTTACCAGAAAAATTGCTGGCCTTGTGCCAAGATTTGAAAGCATTATTATTATTATTATTGAATATTGAATCCTGTGCAACATCTTCAATGATGATAATAATAATAATGCTTTCAAATTTTGGCACAAGGCTAGCAATTTTGGGTGAGGGGTTAGTCGATTACATTAACCCCAGTACTCAACTGCTACTTATTCTATTGACCCTGAAAGGATGAAAGCCAAAATCAACCTTGGCGGAATTTGAACTTAGAATGTGAAAAGGTGGCAAGCTGGCAGAATCATTAGCGTGATGGGTAAAATGCTTAGTGGCATGTTGTCTGTCTTAATAGTCAGAGTTCAAATTCCACCAAGGCCAACTTTGTCTTTCATCCTTTCAGGGTTGATAAAATAAGTACCAGTTGAGCACTGGGGTTGATGTAATCAATTTAACCCATTCCTGAACTTGCTGGTCTTGTACCAACAGTTGAAACCACAATTGTTGTTGTTGTTATTATTATTATTAATACTATTATTATTATTATTATTATTATTATAATCATCATCATCATTATCATCATCATCAAGGTAGTGAGCTGGCAGATTTTGTCTGTCTTTATGTTCTGAGTTCAAATTACACCAAGGTTGACTTTGCCTTTCATCCCTTCAGGGTCAATGTAATCAATGAGTCCCCTCTCCCCAAATTTCAGGCCTTATGCCTATAATAGAAAGAATCATCATCATCACCATCTTCATCATCATCCCTGTATGTCTTTGGAACAGAACTTTTCTTATATTTTTCTTTTCTTTACGTATTTTATCAATTTCTGATTCAATAAACAAAGAAAAGTGTCTTTATATAAGATTCTCTTTTTTTTTTTAATTTCAATTTCTGGTACTCTGACTGTCTTGCTTAATAGTTCTTGGAGGATCAAAGAATTTGCTTCAAACTGTATATAAAATATGTTGTGATCATCAGCAGTAAGCAGTACAAAATTAGTTTTTAACTCTTTTGATAGTAACTTATCTGAGACTTCTAATTCTGTGATACAAATTCCTTGATTTTAAAGTGATTAAAATTAAACCTCCCATCAAAATTTTATGTTTATTTATATTCCAAACGCTAGATTAATAACAACAAATTATCGACTATATTAAAGTGTTATGGTGAAAGTATGTGGATGATAGAATGAGGGAGAACATTAAATGAATGCTGCTGACTTGTATACACATACATGCTCAATTTGTTGTGTGTATGTGTGTGCACATGTACCAATAGTGTTTGACTTTCTCTCTCTCACTATTTACCTGATGATTTAACATGTATAGAAAATCATTAATAAGATGTTCTGTGCTCCTTCATAAATTATGTTTAACAGTATGCTATAAATATGGATTTTTACAACAATATTATTGATTGTACTCTTGAATTTCTTCATTAAATATGTCTAACAGTATATCCTGGGAATGGAGCTTCCCAAGTATCTATATATTAATAATCATGCTCTTTCTTTGTAAAAGATATGTATCAGTATATCCTTGGTACAGATATTATCTACCTCTCTCTACTCAATTCTTGCTGTGATCATTGTCTACTGTTATACACCAAACTACATTTCAGTAATACAGTAATTTAAAAATTACAGAGATGTACTTGCATAGCAAGTGACCTGATCTGAGATCATGTGCTGAAACCCAAACAACTGTAGCAGGGAAGGTGTTTACAAGCCATTTAAAAACACACAAAATCCATTAGATTCACTTCAACATTTAAATTTAATTTGTCAAAATATTTTCTTTGCTTTGAAACTGCGACCTGTTCACTGACAAAATTCCTTGCAAAAATTTTGTCAGTGAACAGATTGCAGTTTCATAGCGACGAACATATTTTGACAAATTAAATTTAAATGTTGAAATGAATCTAATGGTTTGTGTGTTTTTAAAAGGCTTGTAAACACCTTCCATGCTGCAATAATTTAAGAAGTACTTGGTATTATATATTTGGTAATAATATTGGACAAAGAGTAGACATAAGAATTAGGAATAAAGAGAGGTGAATCGGGGATGATGTGAAGCATTAATTCGAGAGGAAATGAAATAAATTAATTTTAGAAATAGAGCCAGGTGTTGTATGAGGAATGATGTAACTGAAGCTAATATGAAAAATGTGAGAGTTGTTAACCAAGAAACAAGGTAAATATGAAAGTTGTCAGGTAAGAATATTTTGCATAAGCCAGAATGAAAAAAACAGGCTAGAAGAGAGAACATGACCAATAAGAACAAACTAGATTTGCTGGAAATTGATCAAAGGACCATGAAGGAAATGACAGGGTATTATAACTTACTGAGTCGGAAATGTTTATGGCCAGCATTGTACCACAAAATGGGCCATAGGAATTTCATGGGTACTGCTAGTTTAAAACATTTTTGCATCTGTTTGTGTGTTTGCAAAATTACTGGAAAATGGCTCAACAGATTTTCACCAAATTTGGCAAAAATACTCATTGGGTGTGTGGCTTGAAATGATGAAAATTTGGATTGATTATCTTCAAACATAGATATGCATATGTGTGTGTGTACAGTGATGGATTTGAGGGTTTCATTTATTTAGGAGTTGATTTCTTAATTTCACTGGTATATAAATACTATAAATCAGTTCAATAAAAAAGCATGGGTAAGCAATGCATTGTAAGCCACACTATAATTTGTGAAAAAATTTATCTGCACGCAGGGCATGTATCGCCCCCTCCAATGCCTTTTTTTTTCCTTTCAGAGTCTTAAGAGAATCATCATCGTCGTTTAACGTCTTCTTTCCATACTGGCCTGGGTTGGATGATTTGACTGACGGCTGGTGAACCAGATGACTGCAATCTGATCTGGCAGAGTTTCTAAAGCTGGATGCCCTTCCTAATGCCAACCACTCTGAGAGTGTAGTGGGAGTTTTTACGTGCCACCGGCACGAGGGCCAGTCTGGCAGTACTGGCAACGGCCACACACAAATGGTGTTTTTTTATGTACCACTTGCACAGGAGCCAGTCCAGTGACACTGGCAATGACCTCGCTCGAATGTTTTTTCACATGCCACTGGCACAAGTCCCAGTAAGGTGATGTTGGTAACAATCATGCTTGAATGGTGCTTTTTACATGCCACCGTCACGGAAGCCAGTCAGCTGCTCTGGCAACGATCATGCTCAGCTGGTGCTCTTAGCGCTCCACTAGCACGGATGCCAGTCATTGAATTTGATTTCACTTGCCTCAACAAGTCTTTGCAATCAGAGTTCAGTGTCCAACAAAGGAAAAGTATGCATAAATGGGCTGGTTACACCCCTGGCATAGGCCACGGGTTATGATCTCACTTGGCTTGTTGGGTCTTCTCACGCACAGCATATTTCCAAAGATCTCAGTCACTAGTCATTGCCTCGTTGAGGCCTAATGTTCGAAGGTCGTGCTTCGCCACCCCATCCCAGGTCTACCTCTTCCACAGGTTTCCTCAACCGTTAGGTCATGCCACTTTTACACACAGCTATCCTCATCAATTCTCACCACATGACCATACCAGAGAAGTCGTCTCTCTTGCACACCACATCTGATTCTTCTTAGGTCCAACTTTTCTTTCAAGGTACTTGCACTCTGTCGAGTATGCACACTGACATTACACATTCAGCAGAGCATATTGTCTTCATTCCTTGCGAGCTTATGCATGTCCTCAGCAGTCATGGCCCATGTTTCACTGCTATGTAGCATGGCTGTTTGTACACAAGTGTCATACAGTCTAGCTTTTACTCTGAGCAAGAGGCCCTTTGTCACCAGCAGAGGTAAGAGCTCTCTGAACTTTGCCCAGGCTATTCTTATTCTAGCAGCTACACTTTCAGTGCACCCTTCCTCGCTACTGACTTAGTCACCTAGGTAACGGAAGCTATCAACTACTTCTAGTTTTTCTCCCTGGAATGTGGCGGAAGTTGTTTTCTGCACATTTTCAGTGTTTATTGCTCCTGAGCATCTGCCATATACAAATACTATCTTCCCAATTAGCCTTCCTTTGATATTGCTGCACCTCTTATGTGTCCATAGCTTACACTAGGTACATCTTATAGAGTTTCTACCTACGCCTTTTCTACAGATCATGCTGGACCATCTACCTGAAGGGATTTGTGGTTTGTCTGCCTTCCTACTTTTAAGAACTTTGGTTTTAGTTAGGTTGACTCTAAGGTCCTTCAATACTAATCTCCGCTACTTCTGATAGTGACTCAGCATAGAGGAGCTCCTGGGGCATCCTGTCTTGAATTCCTGTTATTGCCTGGAGGACTATGATAAATAGGAGGGGGCTGAGGACTGAATCTTGGTGGAACCCTGCCCCTACCTCTACTTGGAATGAAGATCATTATTTTTCTTATCAGAACTCTGTTGGGTTTGTCTTTTCCTTTTGCCAGGCTTCATGGCCTCACTAATGTAAGTTTTCTCACATAAAAGGTATATGGGCATTGTTGTCTTAGGAAACAAAGGTATAAATCCAAATTTTAATACTCTTATGAATATTGTTTGCACTTGTTATTAGAGCCAGCAGAATTGTTACTGCACCAGGCAAAATGCTTAGTGGCATTTCATCTGTCATTATGTTCTGAGTCCAAATTCCACCAAGTGCCTTTCATCCTTTTGGAGTTGATGAATTAAGTACCAGTTGTGCACTAAGGTTAATATAATTGACTTACTCCTTTCCTCAAAAACTACTGCCAATATACTTGAATTTATACAATCATATACCAGCTTGGTAATACCTCTTAATAACAAAAGGTGTTGATTATCTACTAGTTGTCACTAAACTTAGTTTAGTGACAACTAGTAAATACACAACATGGTAAAACAGCACAGAAAATTACACAGCTAAAATATTCAGTACAGCATTACCTTAATCCGGATTTTCATTGTATGCTTTTGTTTTATTCGTATTCTAATAAAAAAAAATTTGCCATGTCAATTTGAGAAAAGTAAAAAATATTGTGGTTTGAATTTAAATATGCTGTTGCATTTCAATATAGAACATTTATTCTATATTGGCCTTTCAACTCATTTAGGAATGTACTTATAAAATTACTGGTGTCTTACCTCGAGGTAGCTCTATGCTCCATCCACTTTATAGCCTAAAACTGAAACTATGCATTTGACTAATAAGTGATGTTTTTTTAATCTTTAGGATACTCATTGCCAATATTTCATATTAAATGGTCAATACTCTATTGTTTGGCGATAAGGTACACAATTCTACTTGTTTCAGTTGACTTAATTGGATAATAGCTAATAAAGGAATCAAGTCAACAAAATAGCTGAAACAAAGGGCTTCCAAACAGTTGCTTCACTTCTTAGAAATAGCAGCCAAATCTTCCTCAAATCAAACTCTACTATCATTTAGAAAATGTTCTACTGAGTACACAGTACCTAGAAAATAAAATAGGATGATTGTGGTTGGAAAGCTTTTAATTATATTTTTTTTCAATCAACAGCACAATTTTCAAGATCTTTCAATTCTAAGTAAAGTTACTGCTTGTTAGCATTCTATCAAAGAGCTGAGAAGAATATTTGCTTATTACTCATTTCACTTCAAAATATCAGAGATAAGCTAAGTGATATATTGAGTTACTTTATCATCTATTATATTTAATACTTTGAAAATGTAAAGACATTATTTTCAAATGTTTATATTTTTGGTTTTGTAGTATTTACATCTACAAATGCATGAGAAGAGTATAAAAAAACCTAGTTGGTAAGATATAGGAAACAAGTTAATACTATGATTTACTGATGAAGTCTAATAACTCAAGAGCTTGCCCAAAGTTATAACCCTACTATTGAAAAACGAACACACTCACTGTCTTTATTTATTGTGATGGCAGCTAGTCACATATATGACAACTTTAACATGAAATACAAACTTTTGTCAACAACACTAATAGTAAATCCTGTTCTATGACACATTCTACCAGTATCCAAAGTGTTTAGTTACAAAAAATTAATTAATCGATTTGACTACCAGATTGAAAAAATCCCACTCAGATATGTAACCATTATTTTTCATATACGTGTACTTACATAAATATACACACTCATGTATAACCATTATTTAGCTATCCTTCAGTTTGTCAACAAAGATAGAGTTAAATGGGTTGTTCCTGTGTGTGCGTGCTTGTTCTTGGGTACTACTAGCGAAGACTGGACCCGGTGCGCGCTAGCTAGTCGATCATACAACGACTTGCCCGTATGCAAATGAGTTGTGTTGTAGGTTGGAAGACAAGGGTGGTGATGGTGGGGTTTTAGTGTAAATAAACAAACAAAACCCTTCATGGAATGCTGTAATATGCTCTCCTCTCTCGCTCAGACATTCTTACACACGTAATGAACTGTTACCAAAATATCTTCATCATCGATATCAACTTTTCATCTTAAGGATATTGTTTCTTCTTTCTCACATATATATACCTACTATGGATGGTCTAAAAACTAGTAAAATATATCACACATGATTAAAAACTAAAATATATCACACACATTTTATTTGATGTGTAAAAAAATCATATACATTGTTCAAAGAAATAATTTATTTACTTTTACGACTAGGTAGCGCGGACCGGGTCGTCTTCGCTAGTAGTACCGAAACTATTTACATATTGGAACATACATGCCAAGAATCGTCAAATGTTTAATTCAGATAGAATCGAATGAAGGAAAATCACCAACTAGCGCCAAACTATTCTTACGTCTGCGCAGAAAGTCCAGACAACATACGGCTCTCGCCGTTCAACCCGGACCCGCTTAGACTCGGTCCAGATCCTATTTTCCAATTTCAAACAACGGTGGGGATTGCGTTGAGAGGAAGAATCCCTTCCGCCAACTTGCTTTTCTGACAGCAACCAACAATAGTTACCTATTTATATTCTGCAGTCCATAACCTCGTTACAGCTCGCCTCCACGTCGCGTAAGCTATTCTAACAAAATATAGGCTACGGTGAAAAAGATAACAACCGTAAATGAAACGATCATGCGACAATTTTAATGCTTTCACTTACTTCCATATTGTTAGGCTAAACATTCAAAAGCATATCAATAATAAAAGAGGTGACTCAAAGTAAGATATAAATGGCCCTGAAAAGGGCCGGTGTGTGATGAAGCTTAAGAATCTTGAGCTTAACCTCCGAATCCGTACAGAGTTCTGCCTTGCCTCTTCAGAGCATAGACGACATCCATGGCGGTGACAGTCTTCCTCTTGGCATGCTCGGTGTAGGTGACGGCATCACGGATGACATTCTCCAGGAATACCTTCAATACACCACGGGTCTCTTCGTAGATCAGTCCAGAGATACGTTTGACACCACCTCGACGAGCAAGACGACGAATAGCGGGCTTGGTGATACCCTGGATGTTATCTCTCAACACCTTCCTGTGACGCTTGGCGCCTCCTTTACCCAATCCTTTTCCTCCTTTGCCACGTCCACTCATGATCAGTACTTGTACGTCAGATAGCGAGAATACAAATTTTAAACAGAGAAAGCTATATATATTAACAGTCAAACGGACGTAGCAGAAAACAACTCGATCAGCAGACCACGTGCTCCAAAGCAACGAATGAACAGTGTGATATCAGCAGCAGCAACCGCTTTGGCGGCCAGCTGTCGTTTTCTAAATCTGAGGAAGCTATCTTCCCGCCCAATCTTTCTTTCTCTAACGGTCACACTATATAAAGTGTGGCCATTACTTGCGTCACTAATTTTCGTTCGCTAGCATAACGAAATGGCTCGTACTAAGCAAACTGCTCGTAAATCCACCGGTGGAAAGGCTCCACGTAAGCAACTGGCTACCAAGGCAGCCAGGAAAAGTGCCCCAGCTACTGGCGGTGTGAAAAAACCTCATCGTTACAGGCCTGGTACCGTTGCTCTTCGTGAAATCAGACGTTACCAAAAATCCACCGAACTTCTCATCAGGAAGCTTCCTTTCCAGAGACTTGTTCGTGAAATCGCTCAGGACTTCAAGACTGATCTTCGTTTCCAGAGTTCTGCTGTGATGGCTCTTCAAGAAGCCAGCGAAGCTTACTTGGTTGGTCTTTTCGAAGATACCAACTTGTGTGCTATCCACGCTAAGAGAGTGACCATCATGCCCAAGGACATCCAGCTTGCCCGTCGTATCCGTGGCGAGAGAGCTTAAGTTGCTTTTAGCATTGTAGAATGGCCCTTTTTAGGGCCCCTATATTATATCGAAGGTCCCCTCGCTTGATATGCTTTTCGCTTAGTTGCATTTTTCAGGTTTCTGCTGTCTTTATACTTTATTGCCTTGCTTAAACGAATGAGACCCAAGCTGTGATGGTCAATCCTCTTGGGTACACGTATGTGGTCGTTTTGATTTGCGTTCATTTTGTGTGTGTATTAGAGAAGTTCTTATCTTACACTGGAGCGCGATATTTTGATGTTATCACGAAGTCGTACGTTTGGGTTTTAATGGGCAAAGTTCGTTGTTTATCAGTTCCTTTCGTTACGTCTATGTATAAAGAAATAGGTTTTAAGAAGTTAACTCTATTTGAAATATCTTGCGTGTTTTGACTGAGTTCGGACTGAATTAATCCCTGAGAATTTTGGGTGAGGGGTTGGTCGATTACATTAACCCCGGTACTCAACTGCTACTTATTCTATTGACCCTGAAAGGTTGAAAGCCAAGACCTGCCGTGGCGGAATTTGAACTTCGAATGTGAAAAGGTGGCAGAATAATTAGCGTGATGGGTAATATGCTTAGTGGCATGTCTGTCTTAAATTGATTTTAAGGTTTTTTATCAATCTTGAATCGTCTCAAAATGAGGTTTATAAATGCCGTGCGTAAGGCAGGATTCTCCCGCATAACCGACTTTAAACAACCCGTTTCCATTTCCCCATTACAATCTTAGTTTTTTTTTTCTCTTAAGTCTACTGTCCACTGAACATTAGTGAAGTGGTTACATGAATATTACTCCCTAATATACATACTGTATTGTAGTAGGTAATCGGTCACCGTGTAATACTCTTTGAATTGAGCATTGTTTGCGTAGAGGTTGTCAGAACTCAGTTTAATAAAATTATAACCGTTACATCGTTCTGTTCCTGTCATTTTCCCGTTATATGCTTTTTTTTTGTCAGTTTGGAAACAGTTGGTCTGATAAAATTTGAAAGTGAATTGCTCGTGTTTAAAAGGGGACCGTTATTTGAAAATTTTTGTGACCGTCAACACAATATTAATTACCGTATGTACATACGGTACATGTGCTTAAATTTTCATTTCAATTAAATCAAATCTGCAGTCCTGAATCTGATAAAAATCGCTGTCAATATCACCTATCTATAGAGAAAAAGTATTCACTTCTAATAGGCGGATTCTTCAGAGCAATGTACTTAAACTTTCATTTCAATTAAATCAAATCAGCAGTCCTGAATCTGATAAAAATCGCTGTCAATATCACCTATCTAAAGAAAAAGAAAATATTCACTTCTAATAGGCGATTCTTCAGAGCAAATAGTATCCCGCCCCGAAAGAACATCTTTGGCTATTAATGAAACGTTTCCATTTTAGAAAGTAAGTATTTAAATGCCTAATAGTTTAGAAACCTTTTAGAACCGTTTCTTATATTTATTCTTTTACTTATTTGACTGCGGCCGTGCCAGAGCACTACCTCAAAGAAATCGACACCAAGTTTTTCAATGTAAGCCTATCGTCTCCTTTTGCCGAACGGGGTGCCAATATACGACTGGTTTCTATCAGTTCCGTCCACCAAATCCATTCAAGGGATATAGAAGTCATTGAAAAATACCAGCTACCGATATTAAATTTTCTAAATTTGTTGAATCTAAGATTCGTTATATTTTCAGTCTGGCTATTATTTTAACAATAACTTTATTAGTGATGCTAAATATAATAGGAGGTTGATTTATTCAAATAACAGGCGGGGGTTTTCAGTTGCGCAACAAACGTCGTTCACTCCGCGGTGTTACGGTAGGAACTCGTTGAGGGGGCGAGCCTTCTTGTATTCATCTCAGGAAGAAAACAGCAGCAGTAGGCGGCTGTAATAAATCAGCGGGTTTATTTTGACTGGAAATGATTTAAAGCAGTTTTATGATTTTAAAAAGAAGCAGTGAACAGCCATTTCTGTATAAAAAAATAAAATAGGGTCCCTAGCACATCGCACGACCACCTGATACCTTCCTCGTTATTTTCTCACTGTAGTTTTCCAATATCTTAAAATTTACAACCCGCTCCTTCGTCGCTGCGGGTTGTCGAACATGCAAATTGAAATTAAATAGACAAAGGATTTGCATCTTACTAGGTTGCCTCAATTTCAAACTTTAAACTTTCTCATTTATTCACCTATACCTTATCTCTCTACACAAAATTATCGAAACGTAGGAGTGACACTTGAAAACTTAGGGGAAGGGTAGATTGAGATGGACAATATAAATTTTTGGGGAAAAAAAAAGCTTTAAAACTTAATTGGGGAGATGAATTAGAAAGGATTCAAAAGACAAAAATCGCAAACAAGAAGCCGAAAGAAAACAATACGCAAAGTGTGAGTGGCCCTGAAAAGGACCGTTGATACGATAAAGCACAAATGCCTCAGTAATAAGTAAGTAATTTACTTGGCTGCCTTCTGAGTCTTCTTGGGGAGAAGGACAGCTTGGATGTTGGGAAGAACACCACCCTGGGCGATGGTCACTCCAGACAAAAGTTTGTTCAATTCTTCGTCGTTACGGATGGCCAACTGCAAGTGACGGGGAATAATTCTCGATTTCTTGTTGTCTCTGGCAGCATTTCCTGCCAATTCCAACACCTCAGCAGCCAAATATTCCATTACAGCGGCCAAGTAGACTGGGGCTCCGGCACCAACACGTTGAGCATAGTTTCCCTTACGGAGAAGACGATGGATACGACCGACGGGGAACTGAAGCCCGGCGCGGGATGAACGGGTCTTGCTCTTTCCCTTTACTTTACCTCCTTTACCACGTCCAGACATATTCAAAGATTGACAGTAGCGTTCAGCAAAATACTCCAAATAATACTTTTTTGAGCTTCTTTTGCCTTTAAATACAAGTTAGGAGGCTCCAGCAGTCACAAGCTGCTAAGCGAAAACGAGCGCGGGATCATGTCACGTGATTAGGCTGCTGTCAAAATCCACCAATGAAATTGAAAGGCGCGCAATGTCAGCTAGTTGCTCCGCTGAGCCTACTTGTCAATTATAAATAGAGTAGGCAAGCAGTTTGACCGTATGTAACTGACATTATGCCACCAACACCAGCAACTGCTTCGAAAGGAGCCAAGAAGGCTTCCAAGGCTAAGGCCTCTCGCCCTACCGGCGACAAGAAGCGAAAGAAGAAGAGGAAGGAAAGTTATTCCATCTACATCTACAAAGTAATGAAACAAGTCCACCCCGACACTGGCATCTCCAGCAAAGCTATGTCCATCATGAACAGTTTTGTCAACGATCTGTTCGAAAGAATAGCCTCTGAATCTAGCCGTTTGGCTCACTACAACAAACGTTCAACCATCAGTAGCCGTGAGGTTCAGACTGCTGTCCGTCTTCTCCTCCCTGGTGAGTTGGCCAAGCACGCAGTCTCTGAGGGTACCAAGGCTGTCACCAAGTACACTAGCAGCAAGTAAATCTTAGTCTTTGCTCTGCGAATAACGGTCCTTTTCAGGACCACCTATGTTCTCATGATTGTTACTTTCGACTTTCTATTGATTTGCGTTTGTATTTGTAAAGTGTCTTAACGTTACCTAAAACTGTATTTATAGCAGAATTCTCCCTGGCGTCCAGGTGTATTTCATGCAAAACTGGTTCTTTCTAAGGATATTTTGGTTTGGCTATGTCTGATTTTATTGAAGTTGGCACTGTCATGCTTTTATGTAAAAATGTTAGGCACGCACTTTATCTCGGCACTACTAGCGAACAGTGCGCACTGGCTAGTCGTAAGTAGTCGGTCCTACAACGACTTGCGCGTATACATGTTTGTATTTCAACGCTGAGTACATATCAGAAAATGGTTTTTTTTATATTTTTCAAACAAAGTAAGTAATTTAAAAAGAAGTTTTTTAACCCTAAACGTAACCTTAGTTGTTTATAAAAAATAATTTATTTACTTAGTTAAAAAACTTATTTACTTTGTTCAAAATTTGTGTAAAATAAATGAGGGATTCAGCCTGTTTCTGACACCACCTTAACAACTCTTCTTTTAGGCACATTCTATAGCACCCTCGTCCTACAAGGTCTTTGGGTCAATGTATCACTCGGGAACAATAGAAAAATTAACCAGCCTGGTGTGGGGAATATGCATGCACGCTGGCGACCCTCTGGGTGGGGAGGAGACTTTCGGAAATTCACATGATCCGGGGATATATATTGATTTTTCTCTAAGGAATCCCGTGTTTTTGGTTACGGAGGATCCGATTCTGAAAAAGCATTTTCAACCCCACCCATCACTTCATTTTTCACTTTATCCGGATTTTTTAGAAAATATTTTGCGAAATACGTAGAAAATGAATTATTTGCAATATTTCAAGAAAAAAGAGTATATATACCCTCAGGCCTTCAAGCAGACTGCTCACTTGCTAGAAATAACAGCTAAATTTCACAAAACTGCGGTAACATAAATGAAATTTCGAAAATGCGATTTTTGAAAATTTTTTCGGAATCGGATCCTCCGTAACCAAAAACGTGGGATTCCGTAGCAAAAAAAATCAATATATATCCATTTTACCCGGAGTTAAAAATTTTCTTTTGTAACATCGTATAGAGACAAAATCACACGTTAGCACTCAGGCGAAATGATTAGCAACATTTTATCCATCTTAACGTTTTGAACTCAACCGAGGTCGACTTTAGTATTCATCCTTTCAAGGTCGATGTGATCGATGAGCCCCCTTCCTACAAAATTTCAGGCCTTGTGAAAAAAAAAAATATTTCTAACAAGCTATTAATTTTTGGATATAGGATCCACAGTAGCCGACTGGTAGGCTAAGTCGATTTAATACGATGTAACTAATGGCTGCATTTTAAACTCTTGATAGTTTGGGTGTAAAATTTATGAGCAACTGGTAAATATTGAGATTTGCGCTCCTTTCACTTGCTTTTGTTTACCATTTCCGGGGCTACAAGTTGATGCAACAGATGACGATTATTTTAATCTGGCGCCTTGTGATTTCATTGGTTAAAATTCAAAAGTCAAGTGACATGGATGCCTAATTAGCAACTACTACGTCATGGAGCCGACTAAAGCTTATTTAAAGGTAAAATAAATATAACCAGCTAAATTTGCTGTTCGCTGCATAATCTGCAACCAATTTGAATAAATTTTAATAAACTGACCGTGGTAAAGGAGGTAAAGTAAAGGGAAAGAGCAAGACCCGCTCATCCCGTGCCGGTCTTCAGTTCCCCGTCGGGGATTGTTATTTTTTCTTTATATGCATGTAATAAGTGGAAACCCGATTCAGTGGACTTGATTTGGTAGCAATTTAAATTTTGAGTAGGTGTTCAAAAATAATACATTACATACTATCAGCTTCTTTTGTCAGTTTGAATATTATTTGCGTATAAAATGGGACCGTTATTTGAAAATTTGATTCTGATCGTCAACGCAAACATTGTACACGTTTTCATTATAATTAAGTCTACTGTCCATTGAACCTGCTAGAAATAGCAGTCAAAATCAACGCATCTAAAGAAAAAATTCCCCTAACAACTGATTCGTCAAAGCAAATCATATCCCGCTCCGAAAGAGAAAATCTTAGCCTACTAACGAAACGTTTTAGAAATAAACGTTTATTTAAATATCCAAGTGTACTTTAACCTCAACATAGCTTTTAAATTTAAATAGGAACAGGCATGGCTGTGAGTTAAAAAGCTTGCTTTTCAACCACATGTGTCTGGCACCTTGGGCAAGTGTCTTCTATATCCCTTGAGTGGATTTGGTAGAAGGAAACTGATAGAAACCCGTCGTATATGTGTCTGTTCCCCGCCACCATCGCTTAGCAGCCGATATTAGTGTTTACGTTCCCCGTTCGGCAAAAGTTGACGATAGAATAAGTACCAGGCTTACATTGAAAGTCCTGGGGTCAATTTCTTTGAGGTAGTGCTCTAGGATGGCCGCAGTCAAATAATAAGTAAAAGAATAAATATAAGAAACGGTTTTAAAGTTTTTTGAAGATAAAGTAAACTATTAGGCATTTAAATACTTATTTTCTAAAATGGAAACGTTTCATTAATAGCCAAAGATGTTCTCTTTCGGGGCGGGATACTATTTGCTCTGAAGAATCGCCTATTAGAAGTGAATATTTTCTTTTTCTTTAGATAGGTGATATTGACAGCGATTTTTATCAGATTCAGGACTGCAGATTTGATTAATTGAAATGAAAATTTAAGTACATGTACCGTATTTCTATATGGTAATATTGCGTTGACGGTCAGAAAAATTTTCAAATAACGGTCCCCTTTTATACACAAGCAATTCATTTACAAATTTTATCAGACCAACTGTTTTCAAACTGACAAAAAAATAAAAAAACGTACGTAACGGGAAAATGACAGGAACAGAACGATGTACGGTTATAATTTTATTAAACTGAGTTTTGACAACCACTACGCAAACAATGCTCAATTCAAAGAGTACTACACGGTGACTGAGTACTTACTACAATACAGTATGTATATTAGGGAGTAATATTTATGTAACCTCTTCAGTGGACAGTAGGCTCAAGAGAAGAAAAAAAAACTTATATTGTAATGGGAAAATGGAAACGGGTTGTTTAATAGAACTTTTACAAAATGTTTACCCGAGTCTTTTCCATCCCCAATAAGGTCGGTTACGCACGGCATTTATAAACCTCTTTTTGAGAGGATTCAAGATTGAAAAAAATAAACTTTAAAATCAATTTACGAAGTCTGGATTAGGGGCATTTTAAAAGTCCGAATTGTTTGCTTAAATCCCAGCAATGTGTTGAAAGATTGAAACAAATAAGAATATGAGACATGCTAAAAATAACAGCTAAAAACCCTTAAATAGTGCAAATTTTATTTTGGTCCTTGCATCGTATGAATTCCTGCGTAGAATACACATTCGCAAAACTTTTTGAAAATTCCAAATTGAGGGGTTATATGCAGTGCATAAAGCAAGATTCAGTCCGAATTTCTAATTCAGTTAAGATACACAATATATTTCAAATACAGAGTAAACTTCTTAAAACCTTTTTCTTTATACATAGACGTAACGAAAGAAACTGAGATATATCGAAATTTGCCCATTAAAATCTAAACGTACGACTTCGTGATAACATCAAAATATCGCGCTCCAGTGTAAGATAAGGACTAAGGAACTTCTCTAATACACATAAAAAGCAGTTACACTCACAAAATGAATGTTAATCAAAACGACCTTAAGACGACTACATACGTGTACCTAAGAGGATTGACCATCACCGTTCGGGTTCCATTCGTTTATGCAAGGTAGTACATTAAGTATAAAGACAGCAGAAACCTGAAAAAATGTAACTAAGCGAAAAGCATATCAACCGAGGGGACTTTCGATATAATATAGGGGCCCTAAAAAGGGCCATTCTACAATGCTAAAAGCAACTTAAGCTCTCTCGCCACGGATACGACGGGCAAGCTGGATGTCCTTGGGCATGATGGTCACTCTCTTAGCGTGGATAGCACACAAGTTGGTATCTTCGAAAAGACCAACCAAATTAGCTTCGCTAGCTTCTTGAAGAGCCATCACAGCAGAACTCTGGAAACGAAGATCAGTCTTGAAGTCCTGAGCGATTTCACGAACAAGTCTCTGGAAAGGAAGCTTCCTGATGAGAAGTTCGGTGGATTTTTGGTAACGTCTGATTTCACGAAGAGCAACGGTACCGGGCCTGTAACGATGAGGTTTTTTCACACCACCAGTAGCTGGGGCACTTTTCCTGACTGCCTTGGTAGCCAGTTGCTTACGTGGAGCCTTTCCACCGGTGGATTTACGAGCAGTTTGCTTAGTACGAGCCATCACGATGTGTCAGCGAACGGAGAATGAATAAATTTCTTTATTACCCATAAGGGGTTTCACAGATGGGGACAATACAATGATTTGGGGTCATGTGGATGAAATGGAATTATTTACAGTGAAATCGAATGAATTATTTATAATGAAATCGAATGAGTTACAAGAACAAACGAACAAAAATGGACATATGAAGTCAAAAGAACAGGATAGCTGACCCCACAAGCCCTGTTATTTTAACTGAAACCTTTGGTAAGTTCATGGCGTGTTCATGCAAGGCCTTTCACACCTAGCATCCGTGCAACACGCATCCATCTTTTTTTGAATACGCGCTCTGACAGACACATTTTCTCCAGCCCCACCTTTCTTTTCAGATGGAACTCGAAAAAGTTCGTTAGGGCGGTGCCAGAGATCATGGTGTCTGTCATTATACCTTTCACTCTAGTCTTCCATATAACCCCTTTCGCAACTGCTACTATCACGAGAAAGCAATGCTTACCTTCGTTCGTCATGAAACCAGGCGGGTCGATTTTTAAGATTGACTCAGACGACCGCTGTACTCTTCTTCCGTCCAACAATAGGTGTTCGGCATAAGCCCACACGTCTGAAATATCCGGACACTGACCAATAGCGTGCAGGATTGTTTCCACGTCTCGCTCGCATTTTGGACAGACCGATGGTCTTCTGTGACCATGTCTTGTGAGTTTATCTCGAACGGGTAAGGCTCTTCTGTAACATTGCCAGGCCAAGGACTTCTGAAGATTATCCAGTGTCCCTGGTCCGAATGTCCTTTGGAACAGGCTGTCTAACTGATTACCATCGAGACCCAGGGTCCTTCCCAGGGTATCATCATTTCCGGCCTCTACCAACCTGCTATAGAACGCTGCAGTGGTACCAAAGCCGCCGGCATTGCCCGAGCTGCGGAAGCGTAAGAGAGCTCTACGGCACTCCGAATACCACATACTTAATCTTAGTCTGCGACGGAACCAGGTTTCTCTACCACCAAAACTGGCTAAGCTGGGGAACAACTGTTTTGCGAGCGGGGACCACACCTGTTCACCTTCCAGGTAGAGCCAAAGATGCCTCAACCTCAGTGCATGCTTGCGCATCAACAGCTAAGGCATCTCTAACCCACCCTTTAACGGCTTTTGACAACAAATAGAACGTCTCACAAGAGGAGTGGAACCCTTCCACAAAAAGCGAAAGATTTGCCTCTCCATCTTGCTCAACCACGAATCCGGACAAGGGACGACGGTTAGGCGGTATATGATGACCGATGCCATGAACACATTGGCCACCTTCGCCTCCCTTTCAAGGATAGCCACCGCCAAGACCAAGTCTTGACCACGTGAGCCACCTTGCTCGCGACCTCATACCAGTTCTTTTCTATCTGGAGACCTGGACCAAACCAGATCCCTAGCAATTTAACCGGGCCCTCTGTCCAGCATCCCATGATGCTATTCGAAGGCATCGACTTGCCAACCCAGGTGCAGAGTTGCAAGCCGACTGACTTTTCCCGGTTGATTTTTGCTCCTGTCACCGTCTCGTACTCCTTGATGTTGTCTCCTACATTCTGTAGGAGTTCCACCTTGGTCACGATGTTGGTGATGTCGTCCGCATACGCTGTAACAGATCCTCCTCCTGGATTCGTCGGGATGACGCTCTTCTTTCGCAGTAACGGCTCTAGAGCCATCACGTATAAGAGCGGGGAGAGCGGACACCCTTGACGAACTGACCGTTTGATGCGGAACGGCCTAGAAAGTAGAGCGTTCACCCGAACGATCGAGTCAATGCTGTCGTACAACTGTATAATCCACCTGAGGAAACCAATACCCAGCCCGAACTGTGCGAGCACAGACACCAAGTAACGATGGTTCACCCTATCGAAAGCTTTACTCTGGTCTAAATGGACCAGTGCCCCACCCTTGCCAGAGTTATTCCCGAATTCTTCTTCGGTGTAACGTATATGTTGAAGATTATCCTGAATAGTTCTTCTGGGGACTGCACAAGTTTGTGCCTCCCCGATCAGGCCATCCGCGACATGCGTCAACCTTTTCGCTAACACCTTGGCCAAAATCTTCACCTCTGCGTTCAGCAGAGTGATGGGCCTAAAGTTATCTATTCTATCCCCCTTGCCCGGGTCCTTCCTGATCAGCGTCACCACTCCCCAGCATACAGACCTGGGAATCCTCCCATACTGATTCCAGTTCGCGAAAACGCTGGCCAGTATTGGCCGGAACAAGTCAGGCATACTTTTATATATTTCGGAGGGTAAACCATCGAGTCCCGGCCCCTTACCTCTGCCGCAGTCGGCTATGGCCTCAGTCACCTCCTCAGGCGTGATTGACCCTTCACAGCTCTCCGCATCCCGCCCCGAGAGGCGCGGCAGCCAGGCGAGGAAGACCGTAAGGTCTCCCCTCTCATCCGGTCCACCTTCACCCCCGAAAAGCTGGGCGAAGTGCTCCTGAAAAGTCCGACACATCTCCTCGGGTTCGTTTACCACATCGCCCTTCTCGTTCGTCACAGACTTAATTGTGGAATCGTTTCCGCATTGAGCCTCCACAACTCGTGCCCATCCGGCGGCCTTAATTCCTTCGCACCCCATTGCGCGAACTCTAGCTTTAACGATACAACCTATGTGCTTGGCTTTGAGGTGCTGGTTTAATTCCAGTGTCTTCGCCCTCACCTGAGTCCCGTCGCCAGATCTAAGGGCTTCCTCTAGGGCCTTAACTAGCCCCTCTTCTTTCTTACGCCTTTTATTTGCTAGTCCTATACTATATCTAATGGACTCGTATTTTATGGCTCTTTTGAACGCTAACCACCATTTGTTGTTAAGAATGGAACCGGTTAACGCCCTCTGAATTAGTAACGTAATCCGGCTTCTGTACTCCTCAATCGTCAAAAGGGACTTATTGAGTTTCCAGTAACCGGATCCTTTTCTACATAACTTATCTAGGTACAGCTTACCGGTGACCATCTTGTGATCACTGTAACTGACCAAGTGAAACTGTGGACACTTAACTATGTCTTTATCTAGTTCTCTAATAAAAATCCTGTCTATGTAAGATTTGGAAGACCCGTCACTATTTGACCACGACCACAGTGGAGCGTCCGGGAATTCCAGTATGTAAGGATCTACTAGCTGAAAGCGACTCAGTAGATCTCGGAAGCCACTGTTCGGTTTCCTATCATTTTTGGAGCCAACACTATCGACACGCGCATTGACAATAGTGTTAAAGTCCCCTAGCATCACTATGAATTTTAACGTCCCTAGAAATTTCTCCAGGTCTCG
Source organism: Octopus sinensis (assembly GCF_006345805.1). Classification (NCBI taxonomy): domain Eukaryota; kingdom Metazoa; phylum Mollusca; class Cephalopoda; order Octopoda; family Octopodidae; genus Octopus; species Octopus sinensis. The sequence goes on from NC_043005.1 coordinate 31,003,634, forward strand.
AAAGTAATCAGTCTGATGTGAATGGGGTGCGTACACCGCCACCAGCCTGATCTCCTTACCACAACTGAAAGTCAGATCTAAGACGACCAGCCTGCCCTCTGGGTCAACAAAAATTACCTTTTTCTCTGAAACTCTATTCCTTTTAAGTAGGACCAAGACCCCACTTCCGCCCTCCTGCCGACATGGAGAAATAAATTTCTCGTAGCCATCCAGGAGCGGGAGTAGATCTCTTGGCCCTTTCAACCGAGTTTTAGTAGCTACAACAACATCCAAATCGTGTGACCTGGTGTCATTTAGGAAACGCCCCTGTTTCCAGTTCGTCATCAGGCCACGCACATTTAAACACCCTACTTGAACAGCCATAAATCACTTACTTTGTTTCTTCTGAGTCCGGGGGGCGGGGGAGAACCGCCTCCTCTTTGTCTGGGGCCCGTGGAGTCGGCTGGATCAGGCCTTCGTACAGGCGATTCGAAACCTCCATCTGCAGAGGGCCCACGTCCTTCCTGAAATTGTTTGCCAACACATTTTACGTCCTTTGGCTTATTTTATAAACTTTTATCTGTCTTTTTTTCATCTTGTCAGCCACCTCTATCTCCTGCAGGTGCTGTGTTTCGATGCGCCTCGTCACCTCACCGTCCACCGTTCGAAACGCGACGAAGGCATTGTTCTCCGGCTTTTTTGCCTTCTTGATCTCTCGCTTTTTTCCTTCCTTTCTTCCTTTTTCCGGGGAGGGATTCCTATGTTTTCTTTTTGTTGTTGCTGCTATCCATCCCTCCCCTTCTTTCTCCTCTGGTATTGATGTTGCTGGTTCTGCCGTCACTGGTACTGCAGAGGCCTCAGCGGAGGCTGGAGGTTCGACCGTTTTGCCCTTCTCTGCCGGCTCGCAATTTTTTCTGAGGTGTTCCTTTTTGCCGCATAGGAAGCACCTATGTTGGCGGCGCTCTACCATTACTGGTAGACGGTTGTCGCCAATTTCTATTATTTCTGCGATTTCTTCCAATGTGGCTGGTTCGGCCTGTAAGGTAATCATTACTTTTTGGCCGACTCAGAATTTCGTCTTCTCCACCACTGCATCGATGATGTTGATTTTTGCCTCGAGGCCCAAAGTCACAGCCGCCACCAGCTTCTCAAACTCCATCTCAGGCGGCACCTTCGTTATAGTAATTTTCGAGGTCCTTCTGCCCATATATAAGGGCAGAAGCAGTGCCTTGTCCGTCTTTAATGGTTCCACCGAATGGAACCTCGCTTCCTCCTCCGTGCTAAACCTCACCTCAACCGTGGCAAACCTCTTTCCTGTAGTTATAAATTTTACTTTATCCCTTATGGGATTTAGACATTTCTCGATCTGATCCTCTTTTGTGAATCCGATCGTTTTTTCCTTAATGTTGAACGTTTTGAAAGTTAATGTTGAACGTTCAACGCTCTCTTGTGACTCCTTGGATTGCTCCACCTTGGTTTCGGATCCAACTCTCGTAATATTTTGCTTTAACTCATCCAGATTTTCTAGATTTATATTTATTCTTTTCCCGCTAGCTGCTGCAGCAAAATTTAGTTCTTTCTCGCGCCACCCACCTCAAGGCTGGGTGCCTCTATACTTCTCCTTGCTATCGGCTTTTTCTGTTTATTTTGTATATCCTCCTCCGAGTCCGACGACAATCTTAGGTTTCGGATTTCTTCCATTCCGACCAGTCTTCCTCTCTGGGCTAGCCATTATTTTTGCCACCCTTACGGGCAAAATTCTCACAAGAGCGCTAGTAACAATTCAACGTCAAGCACGGGTTGAGTTTACACAGTTACACAGATGTCAACTAACGATGTCAGATGACAACTAACAATCACAATCAAAACAGGGGTGGGGTAGCTGTCGTTTTCTAAATCTAAAGAAGCTATCTTCCCGCCCAATCTTTCTTTCTCTAACGGTCACACTGTATAAACTGTGACCATTTCTCACTAATTTTCGTTCGCTGACATATCGTGATGGCTCGTACTAAGCAAACTGCTCGTAAATCCACCGGTGGAAAGGCTCCACGTAAGCAACTGGCTACCGAGGCAACCAGGAAAAGTGCCCCAGCTACTGGCGGTGTGAAAAAACCTCATCGTTACAGGCCCGGTACCGTTGCTCTTCGTGAAATCAGACGTTACCAAAAATCCACCGAACTTCTCATAAGGAAGCTTCCTTTCCAGAGACTTGTTCGTGAAATCGCTCAGGACTTCAAGACTGATCTTCGTTTCCAGAGTTCTGCTGTGATGGCTCTTCAAGAAGCTAGCGAAGCTTACTTGGTTGGTCTTTTCGAAGATACCAACTTGTGTGCTATCCACGCTAAGAGAGTGACCATCATGCCCAAGGACATCCAGCTTGCCCGTCGTATCCGTGGCGAGAGATCTTGAGTCGTTGCTTTGTCAGCATCTTTTTAGGGCCCCTATATTATATCCTAAGTATTCTCTTTCGATCATTTGATATGCTATACGTTTTTGTTTACTCTTTTCTTTAGCTGTATTATATAAGTTTAATATAGATTGGCTATGATGGATTCGTGGGCCATACTGGAGCACCGCCTTTAGTCGAGGAAATCGACCCAGGACTTATTCTTTGTAAGCCTAGTTTTTATCGGTCTCTAGCCTTACTGCTGGTTATGTGGACGTAAACACCAGCATAGATATTGTCAAGCGATGTTACAAACACACATACGGCGGGCTTCTTACAGTTTCCGTCTACCAAATCCACTCTGTTATATAATCATCACAACAAACATGAACAATCAACGTCGCCCATTGTCTCCTTTGATAAAAGGACTTTCACTTTGTTTCCCGCGAAAACAATTAACTTGTACAACAACGGCAGTCGAATAAAGTATCTCGTATCGTTAACACGTTGTTTCAGTCTCTCTCATTTTCTTAATCTTTCATACTAAATACTCACTACTTCCTTTAATACTCAATACATTATATATATATAACAACAACATGGTGTCAGAATACTAAAAGAACCCAAAATACAGAAACCAAAGGAAAAAAGAAGTTGAAATCATACTTCAAAGACGAAATGGAAAATTTACCGCATCCAAAAGACCTAGACTTTAATCAGGAAAATCTAGCCGCAGCATGGAAAAAGTGGAAAAAAGAATTCAATCTCTTTTTGATAGCAACAGAAAGTGACATGAAGCCAGACAAAGTAAAAACTTCAATGTTTTTAACTTGCATCGGTTCCAAAGGCCGAGATATCCATTCCACTCTGGATTTCGATTCACCCGACGAAGAAATGAACCTTCAGACAGTAATCGAAAAATTCGATGCATATTGTGAACCCAGGAAAAACATAACTTTCCTAAGACACAAATTCTTCACATGTGGACAAGCGGAACATCAAAAATTCGATGAGTACGTAGTAGAGTTGCGCCAAAAGGCACAACAGTGCGAATTCGGCAACCTCACAGACAGTCTCACCAAAGATATTCTGATATGTGGAATCAGAGACATGAGATTAAGAGAAAGATTATTGAGAGAACCAAATTTAGACCTACAAAAAACAATTCAAGCAGGTCAGAGTGCAGAGCAAACACGACTCCAATCAAGGATGCTAAATGCCACATCCGAAACAAGAGATAACGAAATCTCGAGGGTATATAGTCAACACGACAGAAAAGGCGCCAAAACTCAAATAACCCGCCATATGCAATCCAGACATCAAAACGAACAAGGCGGAAGTGACAGAAAGCCCGCGAAGTTTCAAGCGCCAAGTCAACACTACGTCACTAACTGTCACTATTGTGGTTATAATCACAAAAGAAATAAATGCCCAGCATTTCACAAGACATGTGAAAAATGCAAGAAACAAGGACACTATGCAAAAATGTGCAAATCAAGAAAATTTGTACATAAAGTAGAGATACATACCGACGATGAATCAGATGACGATACACATGCACTCGAAATGATCACTGCAAATAATTCCCGCGTGCACAAAATCGAAAAGTTCAAGACTCCAAAAGACATTTGGACGGTCGAACTAAAAGTGAACAACTCGAATGTAACATTCAAAATAGATACAGGAGCAGACGTAGCCGTACTGCCATTCAGAGAATATAGAAATATAATTCCAAAACCACAACTGCAAAAAACCTCAACTCGATTATCAGCTTATAATAACACAGCTATAAAAGTGCTAGGAAAATGCACAGCAGTCATTAAATACAAAGAATTATCAAAGCAAATAAAATTCATTGTTGCAAAAACAAACTCGCACGCAGTTATAGATGCAAAGACAGCTAAAGATCTGAACCTAATTCAGAGAATTTCAAAAATAAATTCGTCGAACACAAACGACATATTAGAAAAATATGAAGACTGTTTCGGAGAAATCGGCACTTTGTCAATAACACATCATATCACAGTGGATCCACAAATAACTCCTGTAATTCATCCACCAAGATCGGTTCCTTTTTCTATAAAAGAAAAACTCAACAAAGAATTAAAAAGAATGACAGAATTAGATATCATAAAACCTGTTAGTGAACCTACAGACTGGGTAAATTCCCTAGTCATCGTTGAAAAAGCCAACGGAAAATTCCGACTCTGTTTAGACCCCAAGAATCTAAACAAAGCCATAAAAAGGCAACATTTCAAACTCCCTACAGCGGAGGACATTTTTGCACAAATGCATAACCCTAAATATTTTTCAAAACTCGATGCATCTAATGGATACTGGCAAATTCCAGTTGACGAAGAAAGCTCCCATCTTTTAACGTTCAACACACCTTTTGGAAGGTATCGCTTCACACGACTACCCTTTGGAATTCACAGCGCCAGTGAAGTTTTCCAAAAAGAAATTTCAAAAATAATAGAGGGCATAGAAGGAGCAAGAAATTCACAGGATGATATCATAATCTGGTCCAACACTTTAGAAGAACACACAAATAGACTACAACAAGTTTTCGATCGAATCCGAAAGCACGGATTAAAGTTAAATAAATCAAAGTGTATCTTCTATGAATCACAAATCAAGTACCTTGGGCATATATTAACCAGCGAAGGGATAAAACAAGATCCAACCAAGGTACAAGCAATCATTCACATGCCACTGCCAACAAGTAAAAAAGAATTACAAAGATTCCTAGGTATGACAAATTACCTATGTAAATTTTTATCTAATTCCTCCGAAGTCACAGCACCATTGCGCCAGCTTCTACAGAGTGACACGTTATGGTCATTCGACAAACCACAAATCGAAGCAATAAAAAAGCTAAAAGAAATGATTACCAGAAAACCAGTGCTACAATTTTATGATCCAGATCTACCAATAAAAATAACTACAGATGCTAGTAAGCATGGGCTCGGAGCGATACTTGAGCAGAAACACAACGAAAGATGGCTACCTGTTTCGTTTGCATCTCGTGCAACAACTCAAGCGGAACAAAACTCCTGTCCGATAGAGAGCGAAGCTCTCAGTATAGTTTTCGCATGCAAGAAATTTCATCACTTTATATACGGAACTCATTTCAGAATCGAAAATGACCATAAACCGTTGAAGCAAATATTCAAAAAATCGATCACTAAATGCCCCCCCAGAATCCAAAGATTTCTACTAACATTACAAAGATATGATTTTGACCTAAACCACATACCTGGTAAAGAATCAATTGTTGCAGATACCCTATCACGTGCATACCTTGAGCAAAATACTCCAGAAGTATCAGACGAAGATATGAAATCGCACATTCATGCAGTAATAAAAAATTACCCCATAACCGACACTAAATTAAAAGAGTATAAAGAAGCCACTGCAGACGACCCGTCTCTACAGACACTCGTCACATATACAAGAACAGAATGGCCCCCAAAAGACAAAATACCAATAAACATCAAACCATTCGTATCCGTTCGTGATGAAATATCAATCGTCAATGGTCTCGTTCTAAAAGGTTCAAGAATAATTGTACCTAAGTCATTACGTAGAGAAGCTCTACAGGAAATACATACCGGACACATGGGTATCGAAAAATGCATAGAGAGAGCGAAGGAATGTATATACTGGCCCGGCATTAACGCTCAAATCAAAGACATGATTAACACATGCTCATACTGCATTGACTACAAAAATCAACAAGCAGCCGAACCACTAATAAATCATGAAATACCTACTACACCATGGACCAAAGTGGGTACAGACGTATTTCACCTGTCTGGAAATTCGTATGTCACAATTATTGACTATACAACAAGATTTTTTGATCTACACGAAATAAATGATTGCCAGTCAAAAACCGTAATCAAAAAATTAAAAGAAACTTTTGCTAAATTCGGAATTCCGCAAACAGTTGTAAGTGACAACGGTCCAGAATTCAATTCGGCTGAATTAAAAAAATTTGCAAAAAATTGGCATTTTCATCACACGAAGACAAGCCCGCATTATCATCAAGCGAATGGCATGGTTGAGAGAAATATACAGACAATAAAAAAGACGCTAAAAAAGGCATTCAAAAGTGACGAAGAACCTCAGTTAGCGCTCTTAGCATTACGCACGACTAAATTACAAAATGGTGCACCATCCCCTGCAAATCAAATAATGAATAGAACATTGCGAACAAATCTCCCAAACATATTACACGACAAAATTGGTATCAGGCCTCACGAAAAGAAGAAATCAAACATAACAACAGAACTCCCAGAGTTAAAACCACACGACACGGTTAGAATTAAGTTTAACAACAATTGGTTTAGAAGGGGCAAAATAATTAAAAAACTAGAGCAACCTCGTTCATACTTAGTAATAACAGAGGAAGGTAATACAGTCAAACGAAATAGACAACATATTCTTAAAACAAACGAACACGTTCGCATAACAGAAGAATTAGATTATGAAAATATATTTCCAAAGTCAACAAACACGCATGAAAAAACAAAAACAGCACAACTACAGAATTCAACACTACAAAATAATAAAACCACAAAAAGTGGACGACGAATAATTATTCCCTGTAGATACAGATGATATAAAAAAAAAATTTAAAAAAAAAAAAAAAGGAAGATGTTATATAATCATCACAACAAACATGAACAATCAACGTCGCCCATTGTCTCCCTTGATAAAAGGACTTTCATTTTGTTTCCCGCCAAAACAATTAACTTGTACAACAACGGCAGTCGAATAAAGTATCTCGTATCGTTAACACGTTGTTTCAGTCTCTCTCATTTTCTTAATCTTTCATACTAAATACTCACTACTTCCTTTAATACTCAATACATTATATATATATAACAACAACACACTCAAGGCTTTGGTAGGCCCGAGGCTGTTAGACAGTGTGACTGAACCTCGTTACATGTTATTCTGTTCATTGTGAGGTTCTTTAAAATGGAATTGTCGAAAAACACCAGATACCTAAATTAAATTTTCTAAATTTGTTGAATCTAAGATTCGGTATCTTTCAAACCCACATACGGTAGGGGTCGTAGACAGTCGGCTATTTCTAGTAAGGCGGTCCTTCGGACATCCTATGTGGTGATATCACCGTAAAGAACATTTCTGAGAAGCATTACAATGATGCTGCCCGCGCTAGCATCATTGTTAGGAAGGTATCGGGTAGTCGTAAGATGTGCTATACAAGTAACAACTAAATGGCCCTTAGATCTCTTTTTTTATTAATGGTCTTACTTAAACCAGAATTCCGCCTATAAAGTGTACAAAATGGCTATTATTATAACAATAACTTTACTAGTGATGCTATAATAGGAGGTTGATTTATTCTCAAAACAGGCAGGGTTTTTCAGTTGCACAACAAACATCATTCACTCCAGCAACGCGGTGTTACGTTAGGAACTCGTTGACGGGGCGAGCCTTCTAGTATTCATCTCGAGAAAAAACAGCAGCAGGAGGCGGTTGTAATAATTCAGCGGGGTTTGTTTTGACTGGAAATGATTTAAGGCAGTTTTATGATTTTAAAAAGAAGCAGTGAGCAGCCTTTTCGGCATAAAAAAGAAAAATTGGTCTCTAGCACATCGCATGACCACCTGATACCTTCCACGTTATTTCTCACTGTATTGTTTTCCAATATCTTAAAAGTTACAACCCACTCCTTCGTCGCTGCGGGTTGACGAACGTATGCAAATTGAAATTAAATAGACAAAAAACAAAGGATTTGCATCTCACTAATTTGCCTCAATTTCAAATTTAAACTTTTTCATTTATTTACTCATACCCTATCTCTCTACACGGAACCCATCTTCTAAAATGAATCCGAAGGAAAAAAAAAGTATCGAAAACGTAGGAGTGACACTTGAAATCTTAGGGGAAGGGTAGATTGAGGTGGACAATATAAATTTATTTTTTGGGGGGGAGGGAGCTTTAAAACTTAATCGGGGAGATGAATTAGAAGGGATTTAAAAGACAATCGGGCAATCTTTCGTCTCTAGTAGACCTTTCCGTCGATTTCCGTAAAAAACTTCTTTTTTTTTTTACATATGGGCTTGCGGGAACTTTTGAAGTAATGAGAGCGAAAGAGACTAAGAGAAAGCGATTGTATGACGAGGGAAGTTCTTTTGAAGTTACCGTTCAGGGGAAGCATTGATGTACATGTGTGTGTGTTTGATGGGGTGTGGGAGACAGACAGTATGTTGTGTAAGTGAAGTGCTTCTGTTAGTGTGTGTGAAGAGACAGAGAGAGTAATGTGTGAAAGAGAGATAACTGAAATTTTTTACTCGGTGTATGTGTATATGTATGTATGTGTGTGTGTATGTATGTATGTATATGTGTGTGTATGTATGTGTGTGTGTATGTATGGCCGAGAATATCTATTGAGAAGAATATCTCCTCATTTTATAATTCTCCCGTCTTTTTCTTACCATTTCACCATCGTCACATCAACAGACATTAAGGCTGCACAGTAGCAGTCGACAAGGCATGTATAACGATTAAATAAAAAAAAGTTTGTCTATATCTTCGATCAGTCATTATTCCAGTGAGTCAACCTCACTATTTTCTACATAGCAGACCGTTACATAAACAGCAAAGGTAATCTTTCGTTTTAACTCGAAATAATGTAAACACTGAATCGGCCATACATACATATACACACACATACATAGATACATACACACACACCGAGTAAAAAATTTCAGTTATCTCTCTCTTTCACACACACTAACAGAAGCACTTCACTTACACAACTTACAGTCTGTCTCCCACACCCCATCAAACACACACAGATGTACATCAACGCTTCCCCTGGACGGTAACTTCAAAAGAACCTCCCTCGTCATAAAATCGCTTTCTCTTAGTCTCTTTCGCTCTCATTACTTCAAAAGTTCCCGCAAGCCCGTATGTAAAAAAAAAAAGAAGTTTTTTTACGGAAATCGACGGAAAGGTCTACTAGAGACGCGCAAACAAGAAGTCGAAAGAAAACAATACGCAAAGTGTGAGAGGTCCTGAAAAGGACCGTTGATACGATAAAGCACAATAACTTTACTAGTGATGCTATAATAGGAGGTTGATTTATTCTCATAACAGGCAGGGTTTTTCAGTTGCGCAACAAACGTCGTTCACTCCAGCAACGCGGTGTTACGTTAGGAACTCGTTGAGGGGGCGAGCCTTCTAGTATTCATCTCGGGAAGAAAACAGCAGCAGGAGGCAGCTGTAATAATTCAGCGGAGTTTGTTTTGACTGGAAATGATTTAAGGCAGTTTTATGATTTTAAACAGCAGTGCACAGCCTTTTCGGTATAAAAAAATAAAATAGGGTCTCTAGCACATCGCACGACCACCTGATACCTTCCTCGTTATTTCTCACTGTAGTTTTCCAATATCTTAAAATTTACAACCCGCTCCTTCGTCGCTGCGGGTTGTCGAACACGCAAATTGAAATTAAATAGACAAAAAACAAAGGATTTGTATCTCACCAGTTTGCCTCAATTTCAAATTTTCTCATTTATTTACTTATACCTTATCTATCTACACGGAACCCATCTTCTAAAATGAATCCGAAGGAAAAAAAAAAGCATTGAAAACGTAGGAGTGACACTTGAAAACTTAGGGGAAGGGTAGATTGAGGTGGACAATATAAAAAGCTTTAAAACTTAATTGGGGAGATGAATTAGAAAGGATTTAAAAGAAAAAAATCGCAAACAAGAAGTCGAAAGAAAACAATACGCAAAGTGTGAGAGGCCCTGAAAAGGACCGTTGATACGATAAAGCACAAATGCTTCAGTAATAAGTAATTTACTTGGCTGCCTTCTGAGTCTTCTTGGGGAGAAGGACAGCTTGGATGTTGGGAAGAACACCACCCTGGGCGATGGTCACTCCAGACAAAAGTTTGTTCAATTCTTCGTCGTTACGGATGGCCAACTGCAAGTGACGGGGAATAATTCTCGATTTCTTGTTGTCTCTGGCAGCATTTCCTGCCAATTCCAACACCTCAGCAGCCAAATATTCCATCACAGCGGCCAAGTAGACTGGGGCTCCGGCACCAACACGTTGAGCATAGTTTCCCTTACGGAGAAGACGATGGATACGACCGACGGGGAACTGAAGCCCGGCGCGGGATGAGCGGGTCTTGCTCTTTCCCTTTACTTTACCTCCTTTACCACGTCCAGACATATTCAAAGATTGACAGTAGCTTTCACAAAATACTCCAAATAATACTTTTTTGAGTTTCTTTTGCCTTTAAGTACAAGTTAGGAGGCTCCAGCAGTCACAAGCTGCTAAGCGAAAACGAGCGCGGTCTCATGTCACGTGATTAGGCTGCTGTCAAAATCCACCAATGAAATTGAAAGGCGCGCAGTGTCAGCTAGTTGCTCCGCTGAGCCTACTTGTCCCTTATAAATAGAGTAGGCAAGCAGTTGGACAGTACGTAACTGACATTATGCCACCAGCACCAGCAACTGCTTCGAAAGGAGCCAAGAAGGCTTCCAAGGCTAAGGCCTCTCGCCCTACCGGCGACAAGAAGCGAAAGAAGAAGAGGAAGGAAAGTTATTCCATCTACATCTACAAAGTAATGAAACAAGTCCACCCCGACACTGGCATCTCCAGCAAAGCTATGTCCATCATGAACAGTTTTGTCAACGATCTGTTCGAAAGAATAGCCTCTGAATCTAGCCGTTTGGCTCACTACAACAAACGTTCAACCATCAGTAGCCGTGAGGTTCAGACTGCTGTCCGTCTTCTCCTCCCTGGTGAGTTGGCCAAGCACGCAGTCTCTGAGGGTACCAAGGCTGTCACCAAGTACACTAGCAGCAAGTAAATCTACTTAGTGTTTGCTCTGCGAATAACGGTCCTTTTCAGGACCACCCATATTCTCATGATTGTTACTTTCGACTTTCTATTGATTTGCGTTGTCTTTGTAAAATGTCTTGACGATACCTAAAACTGTATTTATAGCAGAATTCTCCCTGACGTTCAGGTGTATTTCATGCAAAGCTGGTTCTTTTTAAGGATACTTTGGTTTGGCTATGTCTTTAATTTTATTGAAGTTGGCACTCATGCTTTTATGCAAAAATGTTAGGCACGCACTTTATCTCGGCACTACTAGCGAACAGTGCGCACTAGCTAGTCGGTCCTACAACGACTTGTGCGTATACATGTTTGTATTTCAACGCTGAATACATATCAAAGAAAATGGGTTATTTATATTTTTCGAACAAAGTAAATAATTTTTTAAAAGGTTTTTTAACTCTAAACCTAACCTTAGTTTGTTTATAAAAAATAATTTATTTACTTAGTTTATATGTAGATAAAACGCAAAGAAAAAACATTTTCAAAATTTCAACCCCACCCACACTTCATTTTTCACTTTATTCGGATTTTTGTTTTTGCGAAATACGATTATTTTGAAAAAAAAAATATTTGCAATATTTCAAGAAAAAAAAAGTATATATGCCCTCAGGCCTTCAAGCAGACTGTTCACTTGCTAGAAATAACAGCTAAATTTCACAAAACTGCGGTAACATAAATGAAATTTCAAAAATGAGATTTTTGAAAATTTCCTCCGTAACCAAAAACGTGGAATTCCGTAACAAAAAAAAATCAAAATATATCCATTTTACCCGAAGTAATGACGGAAAAATCGCATCTTGTGAATTTTCCGAAATTCCCCTTTCCCTACCCCCAGGGTCGTCAGCGCGTATTTTTGTTTTCATGTTCGTTTTCCACACACTTGTTAACACCCCAGGCTGGTTTAATTTTTTTTTTCCTGTGTGAGGATCTTTATATTAACCGATCTTTGAGGTTTGCAACAACCTCATCAATTTTACTGCAATCAGATATTGCAGTATTCTCTTAAATAGAATTTCCTGATAACACCATTACGGCTCATATACAGTATATGCAAAATTTTGTTTTGTAACAGTATAGAGAGACAAAAATCACACGTTAGCACACCAGGCGAAATAATTAGCAACATTTTATCCATCTTAACGTTTTGAACTCAACCGAGGTCGATGCGATCGACGAGCCCCCTTCCTACAAAATTTCAGGCCTTGTGAAAAAAAAAATGATATTTCTAACAAGCTATTAATTTTTGGATATAGGATCCACAGTAGCCGACTGGTAGGCTAAGTCGACTTAAAACGATGTAACTAATGGCTGCATTTTAAACTCTTGATAGTTTGGGTGTAAAATTTATGAGCAACTGGTAAATTTTGAGATTTGAATTCCTTTCACTTGCTTTTGTTTACCATTTCCTCCGGGGCTACAAGTTGATGCAACAGATGACGATTATTTTAATCTGGCGCCTTGTGATTTCATTGGTTAAAATTTAAAAGTCAAGTGACATGGATGCCTAATTAGCAACTACTGCGTCATGGAGCCGACTAAAGCTTATTTAAAGGTAAAGTAAATATAACCAGCTAAATTTGCTGTTCGCTGCATAATCTACAACCAATTTGAATAATGTCTGGCCGTGGTAAAGGAGGTAAAGTAAAGGGAAAGAGCAAGACCCGCTCATCCCGTGCCGGGCTTCAGTTCCCCGTCAGCCGTATCCACCGTCTTCTCCGTAAAGGATGGTGAACGTATTGGTGCCGGGGCCCCAGTCTACCTTGCTGCTGTAATGGAATATTTGGCTGCTGAGGTGTTGGAATTGGCAGGAAATGCTGCCAGAGACAACAAGAAATCAAGAATTATTCCCCGTCACTTGCAGTTGGCCATCCGTAACGACGAAGAATTGAACAAACTTTTGTCTGGAGTGACCATCGCCCAGGGTGGTGTCCTTCTCCCCAAGAAGGCCAACAAGCCAGCTAAGTAAATGAACTGATTTTCAACAAGAAACCGCCCTTTTTAGGGCCACTATATCTTATGTAAAGTTATCTCTTGACTTAAATTTCATGCGATAAGTGGTTTAATTTCCATTAATTTGTTTAGATTTAGCTTTCACGTTTAGGTAAATGGAGTAGATAGATTGACGTTAAGATAGGATGCACCAGTGACCAAAATGCGCGGAAAAGTTGAATAGATGTCTTCTATAAATTGAATTTGCGGAAACGGTCGTATTCAAAAACTGTGTTAATTAAGTTGAAAGTGAACTTAGATATCTAAATGTTTATTTTCTAGTTTCGTTAGTAGCCAAGGATTTTCTCTTTCGGGGCGGGACATTATTAGCTTTGCAGAATCTGTTGTTACAAGGGAATGTTTTTTCTTTATATGCATGTAATTAATGGAAACCCGATTCAGTGGACTTGATTTGGAAGCAATTTAAATTTTGTGTAGGTGTTCAAAAATAATACATTACATACTATCAGCTTCTTTTGTCAAGTTGAATATTATTTGCGTATAAAATGTACACGTAGTTTTCATTATAATTAAGTCTACTGTCCACTGAACCTGCTAGAAATAGCAGTCAAAATCAACTCATCTAAAGAAAAATTTCCTCTAACAACTGATTCTTCAAAGCAAATCATATCCCGCTCCGAAAGAGAAAATCTTAGGCTACTAACGAAACGTTTTAGAAATTAACATTTATTTAAATATCCAAGTTAACTTTAACCTCAACATAGCTTTTAAATTTAAATAGGAGCAGGCATGGCTGTGAGGTAAAAAGCTTGCTTTTCAACCACATGATTCTGGCACCTTGGGCAAGTGTCTTCTATATACCTTGAGTGGATATGGTTGACGGAAACTGATAGAAACCCGTCGTATATGTGTGTCTGTTCCCCGCCACCATCGCTTGGCAACCGATATTGGTGTTTACATCCCCGTTCGGCAAAAGGTGACGATAGAATAAGTACCAGGTTTACATTGAAAGTTTTGGGGTCGATTTCTTTGAGGTAGTGCTCTGGCATGGCCGCAGTCAAATAACAAGTAAAAGAATAAATATAAGAAACGGTTTTAAAGTTTTAAAAGGTTTCTCTGTGTTTGTTGAAGATAAAGTAAACTACAGTGAAATCGAATGAATTATTTACAATGAAATCGAATGAGTTACAAGAACAAACGAACAAAAAGGGACATATGAAGTCAAAAGAACAGGATAGCTGACCCCATGAGCCCTGTTATTTTAACTGAAACTTTTGGTAAGTGATCATGGCGTGTTCATGCAAGGCCTTTCACTCCTAGCATCCGTGCAACACGCATCCATCTTTTTTTGAATACGCGCTCTGACAGACACATTTTCTCCAGCCCCACCTTTCTTTTCAGATGGAACTTGAAAAAGTTCGTTAGGGCGGTGCCAGAGATCATGGCGTCTGTCATTATACATTTCACTCTAGTCTTCCATATAACCCCTTTCGCAACTGCTACTATCACGAGAAAGCAATGCTTACCTTCGTTCGTCATGAAACCAGGCGGGTCAATTTTTAAGATTGACTCAGACGACAGCTGTACTCTTCTTCCGTCTGACAATAGGTGTTCGGCCTAAGCCCACACGTCCGAAATATCCGGACACTGAACAATAGCGTGCAGGATTGTTTCCACATCTCGCCCGCATCTTGAACAGACTGATGGTCCTCTGTGACCATGCCTTGTGAGTTTATCTCGAACGGGTAAGGCTCCTCTGTAACATTGCCAGGCCAAGGACTTCTGAAGATTATCCAGTGTCCCTGGTCCGAATGTCCTTTGGAACAGGCTGTCTAACTGATTACCATCGAGACCCAGGGTCCTTCCCAGGGTATCATCATTTCCGGCCTCTACCAACCTGCTATAGAACGCTGCAGTGGTACCAAAGCCGCCGGCATTGCCCGAGCTGCGGAAGCGTAAGAGAGCCCTACGGCACTCCGAATACCACATACTTAATCTTAGTCTGCGACGGAACCAGGTTTCTCTACCACCAAAACTGGCTAAGCTGGGGAACATCTGTTTTGCGAGCGGGGACCACACCCGTTCACCTTCCAGGTAAAGCCAAAGATGCCTCAACCTCAGTGCATGCTTGCGCATCAACAGCCAAGGCATCTCTAACCCACCCTTTAACGGCTTTTGACAACAAATAGAACGTCTCACAAAAAGCGAAAGATTTGCCTCTCCATCTTGCTCAACCACGAATCCGGACAAGGGACGACGGTTAGGCGGTATATGATGACCGATGCCATGAACACATTGGCCACCTCCGCCCTCCCTTTCAAGGATAGCCACCGCCAAGACCAAGTCTTGACCACGTGAGCCACCTTGCTCGCGACCTCAAACCAGTTCTTTTCTATCTGGAGACCTGGACCAAACCAGATCCCTAGCAATTTAACCGGGCCCTCCGTCCAGCATCCCACGATGCTATTCGAAGGCATCGACTTGCCAACCCAGGTGCCGAGTTGCAAGCCGACTGACTTTTCCCGGTTGATTTTTGCTCCTGTCACCGTCTCGTACTCCTTGATGTTGTCTCCTACATTCTGTAGGAGTTCCACCTTGATCACGATGATGGTGATGTCGTCCGCATACACTGTAACAGATCCTCCTCCTCCTGGATTCGTCGGGATGACGCTCTTCTTTCGCAGTAACGGCTCGAGAGCCATCACGTATAAAAGTGGGGAGAGCGGACACCCTTGACGAACTGACCGTTTGATGCGGAACGGCCTAGAAAGTAGAGCGTTCCCCCGAACGATCGAGTCGATGTCGAACAACTGTATAGTGTGATGACAATCCCTCAAGGATGATGGTCTTCGCGCAAATTTACTGGTAAGTCTGTAGGTGACCGATAAGACCAATTCTTGCTTGAAAAGATCGGTCGCAGTGCGGACATCTAGTGTCGGAAGGGAGAGTCGCACGTGGTTGTTGTTGGCGCTCCTTCCGTCGTCGTCTTTTCTCCTCCAGCTCTGCAGACCTTTTCGACTCGAAAGTCGCCGTTCTCTCGTGGATGGTGGTTTTCCAGAGTGGTCTGTTTTTTGCCGTTTCCTCCCAAGTTAGTGAAGTCGATGTCACACTTTTTGATGTTCGTTTTCAGGGAGTCCTTGTAGCGTTTCTTCTGGCCTCCTTTTGTACGCTTGCCGTCTTTGAGTTGGGAGTAGAAGATCTGTTTGGGAAGTCGTTCGTCAGTCATTCTAACCACGTGGCCGCTCCATCTTAGTTGGCCTTTGATGACATAGGCTTCGATGCTGGTTATTTTTGCTTCTTGTAGCACGCTGACGTTTGTTCTTCTGTCTTCCCAGTTGATGTTAAGGATCTTCCGAAGACAGCGTGGGTGAAATTTCTCGAGCGTTTTCAGGTGGTGACTATACGGGGTCCAGGTTTCGGATGCGTAAAGGAGGGTTGGAATAATGACTGCCCTGTACACCATGAGTTTGGTTTCGGTTCGGATGTCCCGATCAGCAAAATCTCTTGTTCGAAGCTTGCCGAAAGCTGTTCCTGCACACTTCAGACGGTGTTGGATTTCATCGCTGAGGTCTACCTTTGCGGACAGATGGCTTCCAAGGTAGCAGAAATGGTTCACATTTTCCAATGGAATTCCTTCGAGTTGAATCGATGGCGTGTTGTCAACACGGGTATTGGGAGGAGGTTGGTAGAGTAAGTGAGTCCTCTTGATGTTGATGCTCAGTCCAAGTTTAGTATATGCATGATGAAAAGCATTTAGGATCTGTTAGAGGTGATCCTCTCTGTGAGCTGCTACACTGTTGTCGTCGGCATATTGGAACTCTAGCAAGCTTCGCGCCATTGTCTTTGACGTACTTTTGAGGCGAGCGAGGTTGAAAAGCTTGCCGTCCATTCTGTACGAGATCTCGATGCCAGGTGGAAGGTCATCTCGTATGATGTGCAACACTGTCGCGATAAAGATGGTAAAGAGAGTTGGCGCTATCACGCAGCCTTGATTCACTCCGGAGGTGACTTTAAAGGGCTCAGAACTGCCTCCGTCGGTCTGGACTCTGGCGTGCATATTGTCGTGGAGGAGTTTGAGGATCCATACTGGGCGAGAATATCTCAGAGGAGCTCTCGCAAGACACGATCAAAGGCTTTGGATAGGTCGATAAAGGCCAAATAGAGCGGTTGGTGTTGTTCACGACATTTTTCTTGTAACTGTCGCAGTGTGAAAATCATGTCGGTTGTGCTTCGTGATGGCCTAAAGCCGGTCTGCGTCTCAGGAAGGATCCTCTCTGACAGCGTTTTGAGGCGGTTGTTCAGGATGCGTGCAAGAATCTTCCCAGCAGTTGCTAATAAGGAATTACCCCGGTAATTTCCACACTCAGAACGATCGCCCTTTCGTTTGTAAATGGTAATGATGTTAGCATCCCTGAAGTCGGATGGTACAACTTCATTTGTTCAGATTTTGACCAAGAGTTGGTGGAGCTGGTGTTGGACAAAATCACCTCCCACTTTGTAGACCTCAGCTGGGATTCCATCAGGACCCGCGGCTTTGTTGTTCTTCATCGCTGTGATAGCAATTTTGACCTCTTCGAGGGATGGAATTCGAGCGAGAGAGTAATCTTTGGCCTCTTTAGGAATCATGTCAAGTATGCTTTTGTCGATGGTAGCCTTGTGATTGAGGAGGTCTCCTATTTCGGTGTTGCTTTTCAGGATAGTCGGTCCGTCTTTACTCTTCAGATAGCCTGTCCATGTGTGGAAGGTCCGTATATTTCTTTCGTGGCTTTGAAGAACCCTCTGGTGTCGTTTACATCTGCTAGCTGCTGGATTTCACGAGATTTGTGTCTCCACCACTGGGTCTTCAGGGTATGGGTTGTCCTTTGAACTGCGGCTTTGCACTTTTTGTGTTGCTCACCAGAGCCGCCACTGGAACAACTGTATAATCCACCCGAGGAAACCAATACCCAGCCCGAACTGTGCGAGCACAGACACCAAGTAACGATGGTTCACCCTATCGAAAGCTTTACTCTGGTCTAAATGGACCAGTGCCCCATCCTTGCCAGAGTTATTCCTGAACCCTTCTACGGTGTAACGTATAAGGTGAAGATTATCCTGAATAGTTCTTCTGGGGACTGCACAAGTTTGTGCCTCCCCGATCAGACCATCCGCGACATGCGTCAACCTTTTCGCTAACACCTTGGCCAAAATCTTCACCTCTGCGTTCAGCAGGGTGATGGGCCTAAAGTGATCTATTCTATCCCCCTTGCCCGGGTCTTCCTGATCAGCGTCACCACTCCCCGGCATGCAGACCTGGGAATCCTCCCATTCTGATTCCAGTTCGCGAAAACGCTGGCCAGTATTGGCCCGAACAATTCTGGCATACTTTTATATATTTCGTAGGGTAAACCATCGAGTCCCGGCGCCTTACCTCTGCCGCAGTCGGCTATGGCCTCAGTCACCTCCTCAGGCGTGATTGACCCTTCACAGCTCTCCGCATCCCGCCTCGAGAGGCGCGGCAGCCCGGCGAGGAAGCCCGTAAGGTCCACCCCCTTATCCGGTCCACCTTCGCCCCCGAAAAGCTGGGCGAAGTGCTCCTGAAAAGTCCGATACATCTCCTCGGGTTCGTTTACCACATCGCCCTTCTCGTTCGTCACAGACTTAATTGTGGAATCGTTTCCGCGTTGAGCCTTCACAACTCGTGCCCATCCGGCGGCCTTAATTCCCTCGCACCCCATTGCGCGAACCCTAGCTCTTACGATACAACCCATGTGCTTGGCTTCGAGGTGCTGGTTTAATTCCAGTCTCTTCGCCCTCACCTGAGTCCCGTCGCCAGATCTAAGGGCTTCCTCTAGGGTCTTAACTAGCCCCTCTTCTTTCTTACGCCTTTTATTTGCTAGTCCTATGCTATATCTAATGGACTCGTATTTTATGGCTCTTTTGAGCGCTAACCACCATTTGTTGTTAAGAATGGAACCGGTTAACGCCCTCTGAATTAGTAACGTAATCCGGCTTCTGTACTCCTCAATCGCCAAAAGGGACATATTGAGTTTCCAGTAACCGGATCCTTTTCTACATGACTTATCTTTTTTGCCTTCTTGATCTCTCGCTTTTTTCCTTCGTTTCTTCCTTTTTCCGGGGAGAGGTTCCTATGTTTTCTTTTTGTTGTTGCTGCTATCCATCCCTCCCCTTCTTTCTCCTCTGGTATTGATGTTGCTGGTTCTGCCGTCACTGGTACTGCAGAGGCTGGAGGTTCGACCGTTCTCCCCTTCTCTGCCGGCTCGCAATTTTTCCTGAGGTGTCCCTTTTTGCCGCATAGGAAGCACCTACTGGTAGACGGTTGTCGCCAATTTCTATTATTTCTGCGATTTCTTCCAATATAGCTGGTTCGGCCTGTAATGTAATCATTACTTTTTGGTCGACCCAGAATTTCGTCTAGTCCACCACTGCATCGATGATGTTGATTTTTGCCTCGAGGCCCAAAGTCACAGCCGCTACCAGCTTCTCAGACTCCATCTCAGGCGGCACCTTCGTTATAGTATTTTTCGAGGTCCTCCTGCCCATATATAAGGGCAGAAGCAGTACCTCGTCCGTCTTTAATGGTTCCACCGAATGGAACCTCGCTTCCTCCTCCGTGCTAAACCTCACCTCAACCGTGGCAAACCTCTTTCCTGTCGTTATAAATTTTACTTTATCCCTTATGGGATTTAGACATTTCTCGATATGATCCTCTTTTGTGAATCCGATCGTTTTCTCCTTAATGTTGAACGTTTTGAAAATTACTGTTTTTCGTTCAACGCTCTCTTGTGACTCCTTGGATTGCTCCACATTGGCTTCGAGACAACTCTCGTAATATTTTGCTTTAACTCATCCAGATTTTCTAGATTTATATTTCTTCTTTGCCCGCTAGCTGCTGTTGCAAAATTTAGTTCTTTCTCGCGCCACCCACCTCAAGACTAGGTGCCTCTATACTTCTCCTTGCTATCGGCTTTTTCTGTTTATTTTGTATATCCTCCTCCGAGTTCGACGACAATCTTAGGTTTCGGATTTCTTCCATTCCGACCATTGTCTTCCTCTCTGGGCTAGCCATTATTTTGGCCACCCTTACGGGCAAAAATTGTTACAAGAGCACTAGTAACAATTCAACGTCAAGCACGGGTTGAGTTTACACAGTTACACAGATGTCAGATGACAACTAACAATTACAATGAAAACAGGGGTGGGGTAGCTGTCGTTTTCTAAATCTAAAGAAGCTATCTTCCCGCCCAATCTTTCTTTCTCTAACGGTCACACTGTATAAACTGTGACCATTTCTCACTAATTTTCGTTCGCTGACATATCGAGATGGCTCGTACTAAGCAAACTGCTCGTAAATCCACCGGTGGAAAGGCTCCACGTAAGCAACTGGCTACCGAGGCAACCAGGAAAAGTGCCCCAGCTACTGGCGGTGTGAAAATACCTTTCCAGAGACTTGTTCGTGAAATCGCTCAGGACTTCAAGACCGATCTTCGTTTCCAGAGTTCTGCTGTGATGGCTCTTCAAGAAGCTAGCGAAGCTTACTTGGTTGGTCTTTTCGAAGATACCAACTTGTGTGCTATCCACGCTAAGAGAGTGACCATCATGCCCAAGGACATCCAGCTTGCCCGTCGTATCCGTGGCGAGAGATCTTAAGTCGTTGCTTTGTCAGCATCTTTTTAGGGCCCCTATATTATATCCTAAGTATTCTCTTTCGATCATTTGATATGCTATACGTTTTTGTTTACCCTTTTCTTTAGCTGTATTATATAAGTTTAATATAGATTGGCTATGATGGATTCGTGGACCATACTGGAGCACCGCCTTTAGTCGAGGAAATCGACCCCAGGACTTATTCTTTGTAAGCCTAGTTTTTATCGGTCTCTAGCCGAACTGCTGGTTATGGGGACGTAAACACCAGCATAGATATTGTCAAGCGATGTTACAAACATACATACGGCGGGCTTCTTACAGTTTCCGTCTACCAAATCCACTCAAGGCTTTGGTCGGTTCGAGGCTGTTAGACAGTGGGACTGAACCTCGTTACATGTTATTCTGTTCATTGTGAGGTTCTTTAACATGGAATTGTCGAAAAACACCAGCTACCTATATTAAATTTTCTAAATTTGTTGAATCTAAGATTCGGTATATTTTCAGTTTTTACATTTAGAAAATTGTCTCGGAATCTTTCCAACCCACACACGGTAGGGGTCTTAGATAGTAGGCTATTTCTAGTAAGGCGGTCCTTCGGACATCCTATGTAGTCATATCACCGTAAAGAACATTTCTGAGAAGAATTACAATGATGCTGCCCGCGCCAGCATTATTGTTAGGAAGGTATCGGGTAGTCGTAAGATGTGCAATACAAGTAACAACTAAATGGCCTTTAGATCTTTACCCTTTTGGTAAAATTACAGAGTAACACCCGCACGATTTTCACTAAAAAAAAAAAATCGGATTTTTTGCGTGGAATCAAGTACCCTGACCTCGTAATATGCTGTAAATCCCATATTTTGGTTAGTAAGGGAGGGCAGCCCCCTCCCCCCCGGGAATTTTCACTAAGGAAAAATTTTTTTTTTTAAATTCGGATTTTTTGCGTTGAATCAAGTACTCAGACCTCCTTACCCTAATATGCTGCAAATCCCTTATTTTGTTTTCGGACGTTGTGTTATGTTTAAATGCATTGATTGTTTATTTTGGTAACTTTTGTTTTTGTTTTTTCTTAAAACGCTGGCATGAAGCTGTAAAACTTTGAGAAAGAGAGGGGACAGAGAGAATGTTGAGAGAGATCAGAAACAAAAATTAGAACGCGACATTTGCTGACCTGTCGTAATTGCTTAATTGCAATTCCAGGGGTGCTAATGTAGATCTGCACCTCTCCTAGAAAAAATGCATTTTTCTGAAAAAGTTTATTTAGAGTCCTAGGTTTTATATGTCAGAATAAACTTTTTCAGAAAAATACATTTCTGAAGGGGAGGTGTGAATTTGCATTAGTCCCATTCCTAAATCTTTTAGTGGGTGCATCAAATAGCTTTTCCGTCATCCTCAATAACTTCACGGATGCGAAAATGAAGGACATATATAACAGGTATGTAGAACATATATTTCTGTACTTTCTGTTTATTCGTATAAATCATTGAAATTGTTGTGCGCGCGCACACAGACACGAATACACCAATTATACACAATTTCTATATATATTTAATAACGAACCATGTAATTCACACCCAGGAAATTTTATTTCTGTAAAATGTTGGGAGTGGGTGAAACATCCGAGGCTTTCCACCTCACCCCACTCCATTTTTCGAACCGCAAAAAGGGTTTTCTACCTTGTTGGGATGGGTTATGTTAGCTTGTCAAGGGAATTCATTCAACGAAAAAAAAAAAATCCAATTCGCCACCCCCTTTTACAAACCAAAATAAGGGATTTGCAACACATTAGGGTAAGGAGGTCAGAGTACTTGATTCAACACAAAAAATCCGAATTTTAGAAAAAATATTTTTCCTTAGTGAAAATTCGGGGGGGGGGCGTCCCTTCCGAACCAAAATATGGGATTTACAGCATATTACGAGGTCAGGGTACTTGATTCCACGCAAAAAATCTGAGTTTTGTTTTTTCTTTAGTGAAAATTCCGGGTGGGGGTGGGGATCCCCCCCACTTGCGGACCAAAATATGGGATTTGCAGCATATTAGGAGGTCAGGATACTTGATTCCACGCAAAAAATCCGATTTCTTTTTTTGTTTTTTTTAGTGAAAATCGTGCGAGTGTTACTCTTTTATTTTACCGATCTTTTTTATTAATGGTCTTGCTTAAACCAGAATTCCGCCTAAAGTCTACAAAATGGCTATTATTTTAACAATAATTTTACTAGTGATGCTATAAAAGGAGGTTGTTGATTTATTCTCATAACAGGCAGGGTTTTTCAGTTGCGCAACAAACAACATTCACTCCAGCAACGCGGTGTTACGTTAGGAACTCGTTGAGGGGGCGAGCCTTCCATTATTCATCTCGAGAAGAAAACAGCAGCAGGAGGCAGCTGTAATAATTCAGCGGAGTTTGTTTTGACTGGAAATGATTTAAGGCAGTTTTATGATTTTAAAAAGAAGCAGTGAGCAGCCTTTTCGGTATAATAAAAAAAAAAAAAAGGGTCTCTAGCGCACATCGCACGACCACCTGATACCTTCCTCGTTATTTCTCACTGTAGTTTTCCAATATCTTAAAATTTACAACCCGCTCCTTCGTCGCTGCGGGTTGTCGAACATATGCAAATTGAAATTAAATAGACAAAAAACAAAGGATTTGCACCTCACTAGTTTGCCTCAATTTCAAATTTTAAACTTTCTCATTTATTTACTTATACCTTATCTCTCTACACCGGAACCCATCTTCTAAAATGAATCCGAAGGAAAAAAAAAGTATCGAAAACGCAGGAGTGACACTTGGAAAGTTAGGGGGAAGGGTAGATTGAGGTGGACAATATAAATTTGGAGGGGAAAAAAGCTTTAAAACTTAATTGGGGAGATGAATTAAAAAGGATTTAAGACAAAAATCGCAAACAAGAAGCCGAAAGAAAACAACACGCAAAGTGTGAGAGGCCCTGAAAAGGACCGTTGATACGATAAAGCACAAATGCCTCAGTATTAAGTAATTTACTTGGCTGCCTTCTGAGTCTTCTTGGGGAGAAGGACAGCTTGGATGTTGGGAAGAACACCACCCTGGGCGATGGTCACTCCAGACAAAAGTTTGTTCAATTCTTCGTCGTTACGGATGGCCAACTGCAAGTGACGGGGAATAATTCTCGATTTCTTGTTGTCTCTGGCAGCATTTCCTGCCAATTCCAACACCTCAGCAGCCAAATATTCCATCACAGCGGCCAAGTAGACTGGGGCTCCGGCACCAACACGTTGAGCATAGTTTCCCTTACGGAGAAGACGGTGGATACGACCGACGGGGAACTGAAGCCCGGCGCGGGATGAGCGGGTCTTGCTCTTTCCCTTTACTTTACCTCCTTTACCACGTCCAGACATATTCAAAGATTGACAGAAGCTTTCAGCAAAATACACCAAATAATATTTTTTTGAGCTTCTTTTGCCTTTAAATACAAGTTAGGAGGCTCCAGCAGTCACAAGCTGCTGAGCGAAAACGAGCGCGGTCTCATGTCACGTGATTAGGCTGCTGTCAAAATCCACCAATGAAATTGAAAGGCGCGCAATGTCAGCTAGTTGCTCCGCTGAGCCTACTTGTCAATTATAAATAGAGTAGGCAAGCAGTTTGACCGTATGTAACTGACATTATGCCACCAACACCAGCAACTGCTTCGAAAGGAGCCAAGAAGGCTTCCAAGGCTAAGGCCTCTCGCCCTACCGGCGACAAGAAGCGAAAGAAGAAGAGGAAGGAAAGTTATTCCATCTACATCTACAAAGTAATGAAACAAGTCCACCCCGACACTGGCATCTCCAGCAAAGCTATGTCCATCATGAACAGTTTTGTCAACGATCTGTTCGAAAGAATAGCCTCTGAATCTAGCCGTTTGGCTCACTACAACAAACGTTCAACCATCAGTAGCCGTGAGGTTCAGACTGCTGTCCGTCTTCTCCTCCCTGGTGAGTTGGCCAAGCACGCAGTCTCTGAGGGTACCAAGGCTGTCACCAAGTACACTAGCAGCAAGTAAATCTACTTAGTGTTTGCTCTGCGAATAACGGTCCTTTTCAGGACCACCCATATTCTCATGATTGTTACTTTCGACTTTCTATTGATTTGCGTTGTCTTTGTAAAATGTCTTGACGATACCTAAAACTGTATTTATAGCAGAATTCTCCCTGACGTCCAGGTGTATTTCATGCAAAGCTGGTTCTTTCTAAGGATACTTTGGTTTGGCTATGTCTTTAATTTTATTGAAGTTGGCACTGTCATGCTTTTATGCAAACATGTTAGGCACGCACTTTATCTCGGCACTACTAGCGAACAGTGCGCACTAGCTAGTCGTAAGTAGTCGGTCCTACAACGACTTGCGCGTATACATGTTTGTATTTCAACGCTGAATACATATAAAAAAAATGGGTTATTTATATTTTTCGAACAAAGTAAATAATTTTTTAAAAGTTTTTTAACTCTAAACCTAACCTTATTTTGTTTATAAAAAATAATTTATTTACTTAGTTTATATTTTTCGAACAAAGTAGATAAAACGCAAAGAAAAAACATTTTCAAAATTTCAACCCCACCCACCACTTCATTTTTCACTTTATTCAGATTTTTTTTTTGCGAAATACGATTATTTTGAAAAATAAAAATATTTGCAATATTTCAAGAAAAAAAAAGTATATGTACCCTCAGGCCTTCAAGCAGACTGTTCACTTGCTAGAAATAGCAGCTAAATTTCACAAAACTGCGGTAACATAAATGAAATTTCGAAAATACGATTTTTAAAAATTTTATCGGAATCGGATCCTCCGTAACCATAAACGTGGAATTCCGTAACAAAAAAAAATCAAAATATATCCATTTTACCCGAAGTAATGACGGAAAAATCGCATCTTGTGAATTTTCCGAAAGTCCCCTTTCCCTACCCCCATGGTCGCCAGCGCGTATTTTTGTTTTCATATTCGTTTTCCACACACTTGTTGACACCCCAGGCTGGTTTAATTTTTTTTTCCTGGGTGAGGATCTTTATATTAACCGATCTTTGAGGTTTGCAACAACCTCATCAATTTTACTGCAATCAAATATTGCAGTATTCTCTTAAATAGAATTTCCTGATAACACCATTACGGCTCATATACAATATATGCAAAATTTTGATTTGTAACATAGTACAGACAGACAAAATCACACGTTAGCACACAAGGCGAAATGATTAGCAACATTTTATCCATCTTAACGTTTTGAACTCAACCGAGGACGATGTGATCGATGAGCCCCCTTCCTACAAAATTTCAGGCCTTGTGAAGAAAAAAAATATTTCTAACAAGCTATTAATTTTTGGATATAGGATCCACAGTAGCCGACTGGTAGGCTAAGTCGATTTAGAACGATGTAACTAATGGCTGCATTTTAAACTCTTGATAGTTCGGGTGTAAAATTTATGAGCAACTGGTACAATTTGAGATTTGAATTCCTTTCACTTGCTTTTGTTTACCATTTCCTCCGGGGCTACAAGTTGATGCAACAGATGACGATTATTTTAATCTGGCGCCTTGTGATTTCATTGGTTAAAATTCAAAAGTCAAGTGACATGGATGCCTAATTAGCAACTACTACGTCATGGAGCCGACTAAAGCTTATTTAAAGGTAAAGTAAATATAACCAGCTAAATTTGCTGTTCGCTGCATAATCTGCAACCAATTTGAATAATGTCTGGACGTGGTAAAGGAGGTAAAGTAAAGGGAAAGAGCAAGACCCGCTCATCCCGTGCCGGTCTTCAGTTCCCCGTCGGCCGTATCCACCGTCTTCTCCGTAAGGGAAACTATGGTGAACGTATTGGTGCCGGGGCCCCAGTCTACCTTGCTGCTGTAATGGAATATTTGGCTGCTGAGGTGTTGGAATTGGCAGGAAATGCTGCCAGAGACAACAAGAAATCAAGAATTATTCCCCGTCACTTGCAGTTGGCCATCCGTAACGACGAAGAATTGAACAAACTTTTGTCTGGAGTGACCATCGCCCAGGGTGGTGTCCTTCCCAACATCCAAGCTGTCCTTCTCCCCAAGAAGGCCAACAAGCCAGCTAAGTAAATGAACTGATTTTCAACAAGAAACGGCCCTTTTTAGGGCCACTATATCTTATGTAAAGTTATCTCTTGACTTAAATTTCATGCGATAAGTGGTTTAATTTCCATTAATTTGTTTAGATTTAGCTTTCACGTTTAGGTAAATGGAGTAGATAGATTGACGTTAAAATAGGATGCACCAGTGACCAAAATGCGCGGAAAAGTTGAATAGATGTCTTCTATAAATTGAATTTGTGGAAACGGTCGTATTTAAAAACTGTGTTTATTAAGTTGAAAGTGAACTTAGATATCCAAATGTTTATTTTCTAGTTTCGTTAGTAGCCAAGGATTTTCTCTTCCGGGGCGGGATATGATTTGCTTTGCAGAATCTGTTGTTACAGGGGAATGTTGTTTTTTCTTTATATGCATGTAATAAGTGAAAACCCGATCCAGTGGACATGATTTGGAAGCAATTTAAATTTTGAGTAGGTGTTCAAAAATAATACATTACATACTATCAGCTTCTTTTGTCAGTTTGAATATTATTTGCGTATAAAATGGGACCGTTATTTGAAAATTTAATTCTGATCGTCAACGCAAACATTGTACACGTAGTTTTCATTATAATTAAGTCTACTGTCCACTGAACCTGCTAGAAATAGCAGTCAAAATCAACTCATCTAAAGAAAAAATTCCTCTGACAACTGATTCGTCAAAGCAAATATCTCGCTCCGAAAGAGAAAATCTTAGGCTACTAACGAAACGTTTTAGAAATTAACATTTATTTAAATATCCAAGTTTACTTTAACCTCAACAAACATAGCTTTTAAATCTAAATAGGAGCAGGCACGGCTGCGAGGTAAAAAGCTTGCTTTTCAACCACATGATTCTGGCACCTTGGGCAAGTGTCTTCTATATCCCTTGAGTGGATTTGGTAGACGTATATGTGTCTGTTCCCCGCCACCATCGCTTGGCAACCGATATTGATGTTTACGTCTCCGGCAAAAGGAGACGATAGAATAAGTACCAGGCTTACATTGAAAGTCCTGGGGTCGATTTCTTTGAGGTAGTGCTCTGGCATGGCCGCAGTCAAAATTCAAGTAAAAGAATAAATATAAGAAACGGTTTTAAAGTTTTAAAAGGTTTCTCTGTGTTTGTTGAAGATAAAGTAAACTATTAGGTATTTAAATACTTATTTTCTAAAATGGAAACGTTTCATTAATAGTTAAAGATGTTCTCTTTCGGGGCGGAATACCATTTGCTCTGAAGAATCGCCTATTAGAAGTGAATATTTTCTTTTCCTTTAGATAGGTGATATTGACAGCGATTTTTATCAGATTTGACTAATTGAAATGAAAATTTAAGTACATGTACCGCATTTCTCTATGGTAATATTGCGTTGACGGTCAGAAAAAATTTCAAATAACGGTTCCCTTTTATACACGAGCAAGTCATTTTCAAATTTTATCAGACTAACTGTTTTCAAACTGACAAAAAAAACGTACGTAACGGGAAAATGACAGGAACAGAACGATGTACGGTTATAATTTTTTAAAACTGAGTTTTGACAACCACTACGCAAACAATGCCCAATTCAAAGAGTACTACACGGTGACTGAGTACTTACTACAATACAGTATGTATATTAGGGAGTAATATTTATGTAACCTCTTCACTATTGTAGACTTAAAAGAAAAAAAAAACTCAGATTGTAATGGGAAAATGGAAACGGGTTGTTTAATAGAACTTTTACAAAATGCTTATCCGGGTCTTTTCCATCCCCAATAAGGTCGGTTATGCGGGGGAATCCTGCCTTACGCACGGCATTTATAAACCTATTTTTGAGAGGATTTAAGATTGAAAAAAATAAACTTTAAAATCAATTTACGAAGTCTGGATTAGGGGCATTTTAAAAATCCGAATTGTTTGCTTAAAACCCAGCAATGCGTTGAAAGATTGAAACAAATAAGAGTATGAGACATGCTAAAAACCCTTAAACAGTGCAAATTTTATTTTGGTCCTTGCATCGTATAAATTCCTGCGTCGAATACACATTCGCAAAACCTTTTGAAAATTCCAAATTGAGGGGTTATATGCAGTGCATAAAGCAAGATTCAGTCCGAATTTCTAATTCAGTTAAGATACGCAAGATATTTCAAATACAGAGTTAACTTCTAAAAACTTTTTTCTTTATACATAGACGTAACGAAAGAAACTGAGAAATATCGAAATTTGCCCATTAAAATCTAAGCGTACGACTTCGTGATAACATTAAAATATCGCGCTCCAGTGTAAGATAAGAACTAAGGACCTTCTCTAATACACACATAAAATGCAGTTACACCCACAAAATGAATGTTAATGAAAACGACGACTACATACGTGTACCTAAGAGGATTGACCATCACCGTTCGGGTTCCATTCGTTTATGCAAGGTAATACAGTAAGTATAAAGACAGCAGAAACCTGAAAAATGTAACTAAGCGAAAAGCATATCAACCGAGGGGACTTTCGATATAATATAGGGGCCCTAAAAAGGGCCATTCTACAGTGCTAAAAGCAACTTAAGCTCTCTCGCCACGGATACGACGGGCAAGCTGGATGTCCTTGGGCATGATGGTCACTCTCTTAGCGTGGATAGCACACAAGTTGGTATCTTCGAAAAGACCAACCAAGTAAGCTTCGCTAGCTTCTTGAAGAGCCATCACAGCAGAACTCTGGAAACGAAGATCAGTCTTGAAGTCCTGAGCGATTTCACGAACAAGTCTCTGGAAAGGAAGCTTCCTGATGAGAAGTTCGGTGGATTTTTGGTAACGTCTGATTTCACGAAGAGCAACGGTACCGGGCCTGTAACGATGAGGTTTTTTCACACCGCCAGTAGCTGGGGCACTTTTCCTGGCTGCCTTGGTAGCCAGTTGCTTACGTGGAGCCTTTCCACCGGTGGATTTACGAGCAGTTTGCTTAGTACGAGCCATCACGATATGTCAGCGAACGGAGAATGAATAAATAACGTGAGCAACGGTCACTCTTTATATAGTAACCGTTAGAGAAAGAAAGACTGGGCGGGAAGATAGCTTCCTTAGATTTTACAAACGACAGCTGCCCGCCAAAGCGGCTGCTGCTGATATCACACTGTTCATTCGCTATCCTATCTTCCTAAGTGCTAGATTATAGTAGTTTTTATTTTTGTTAAAAATGTATTCATTAGATGATAATAGATTACTTCTTTCTAATGTTAATTGTCAGATTTTTTATAATGTTATAAGGATGGTTAATTTGAGGGTTTATGTATGTGATATTGTTGTTAGGCTTACGGTAAGGTTGATATGAGGAAGTATTACGGTTAAAGTTAACGTCTAGGAAGTTCACGGGGTTGTTACCTGTTTCAATAGTGATGGATAGTCCTCGGTTTTTGAAGAAATTGTGTAGTCTTTTTTTTTTTTAGTAGAGTTCAAGTTTCCTATTGGTGGTATTTCTAAGAATAGTTCGTCGTCGCGGTAAAGACCACCTTCCAGTTCAGGGAATTCTTTAAATAGGTGTAGAAGTTAAATTCCGACTAAATTGGTTACTTCAGCGGTGTCTTGCGCGCCCATGGGTACATCGAAACAGTCTGGTGTATCCTTCTTTGTCCAATATTTACCTTGATAAAATATTATAGTTTTTCTAGCTTCAAGTATGATTTTAATTTCTTTCATTGATAATTTAATCATATTCTTGGCAAAGATAAGTGCTTAATTGATTAATATAGGGTTGATAGATTGGTAATAGTTGGATGAATTTACATTTTTTCTTATCTTGTATGTTGTATCTAGTGGGTTTTTTTTTTTTTTACCACAGGTTGAGTATTATTTTGGATTTCAATAAATGTATAGATTTCCTGTTTATCGGACAATACGATTATACCTTTTAATTTTGAGAGTTCATTAACTTTATGCTTCAAATAACGTAGATGATTATTCCTTAGAACGCTTTTAAAAACTTAATATTTCTTAGTAGTCTTCTAATTTTTCTAATATCCTATTTGCTGGTGGGATTTTCTGGGATGTAAAATTTCTTCTAATATTCATTAGTTCTTCGTTTGTTTTGCTGTCTAATTTTTCTTCTGTACTATTTTGTTTGTCAAAGAAAAGAGCTTTCCATTTCATTCTTCTGGTGATATGGAATTTAGCTATTATATATTTAATGTACTCCTTACGGGTAGGTGAAGAGACGTCTTTAAGAGATGTTTCAATATTAATCTTCTCCATTTTCATTTTTATTAGAAATCGGTTTCTTATTAACATTTGGTTTATTAATAATGTTAATAGTAATATATATGTGAAAAGGTTGATAAAGAGCTATAAAGATTCCCATAGAAACTCAACAATTTTTTTTAAAATGGAGGAAAGGATATGTTAAAACTCAAAAGAATTTTAATACATGCAAATGATCGATTATTTTCCTTTATTAGATTTTTATATATGAATTATTTTCGTATATGTCAGTATACTTATGTGCACCCACTACTCCATAAATAAATTTTTAAATTCTGATGTTCACAATGCACCTTATATTAGTTAAACACTCATTACAATATACTTCTCTCTCACTTTATGCCTAGCTAGACTCTTAACTCACATTTTTATTCATACACAAACACAGTCAACCTACTAAATATAGATAATTATAATTAAAAAAAAAATTACTACTTTGTCCTAGCTTTATTAGATGAGATGCCGGTTTTGTGCCGGGTAGAAGCACCACTGATGCTATATTCCTGGTCCGACAACTGCAGGAGAAGTACCTAGCTAAAGATAAACCCCTCTACATAGCTTTTGTGGACTTGGAGAAAGCCTTTGACAGGGTTCCCTGATCCCTTATCTGGTGGTCGATGCGGAAACTGGAGATTGACGAATGGCTAATAAGGGCTGTACAGGCTCTATACAGAGAGGCTGTCAGCAAGGTTAGGATTGGCAATGAATATAGTGAAGAATTCCGGGTAGAAGTAGGTGTACACCAAGGCTCAGCCCTCAGTCCCCTTTTATTCATCATAGTCCTCCAGGCAATAACAGAGGAATTCAAAACAGGATGCCTCTGGGAGCTCCTCTATGCTGATGACCTGGCTCTCATAGCAGAATCACTACCGGAACTAGAAAAGAAATTCAAGGTGTGGAAGCAAGGGTTAGAATCAAAGGGCCTTAGAGTAAATGTAGCAAAGACCAAAGTTATAGTAAGCAGAAAGGCGAACTCAGCACACACACCCTCGGGCAGGTGGCCCTGCACAATCTGTAGGAAAGGGGTAGGTAGAAACTCCATAAGATGCACCCAATGTAAGCTATGGACGCATAAGAGGTGCAGCAACATCAAAGGGAAATTAACTGATAAGATAGCTTTAATGTGCGGCAGATGCACAGGGACAATAGACACCACAGACATTCAGAAAACAGATTCCATCACACTCCAGGGGAAGAAACTAGAAGTAGTTGATAGTTTCCGCTACCTGGGTGACCAAGTTAGTAGTGGAGGTGTATGCTCAGAGAGTATCACCACTAGAATACGAATAGCCTGGGCAAAGTTCAGAAAGCTCCTACCCCTACTGGCGACAAAGGGTCTCTCGCTCAGAGTGAAAGGTAGATTGTATGGTGCATGTGTGCGAACTGCCATGCTTCACGGTAGTGAAACATGGGCTGTGACTGCAGAGGACATGCGTAGACTTGAAAGAAATGAAGCTAGCATGATCCACTGGATGTGTAATGTCAGTGTGCACGTACAACAGAGTGTAAGCATCCTGAGAGAAATGCTGGACATAAGAAGCATCAGATGTGGTGTGCAAGAGCGACGCTTGCGATGGTATGGTCATGTACTGTGGATGGATGAGGAGAGATGTGTGAAGAAGTGCCACTCCCAAACAGTTGAAGGTATCAGGGGGAGAGGTAGACCCAGGAAGACAAGGGATGAGGTTGTCAAGCATGACCTCAGAGCGTTGGGCCTCACTGAGGCAATGGCGAAGGACCGAGATCTCTGGAGATATGCTGTGACTGCAAAGACCCGGGCTTCTTCCTGCACCAGTTCCGCATAGCCCCTGCCCATTCAAAGTACCCTGGATTCCAGAACGTCCCGCTGTGCTTGAGGAGACCTGTTGAGTCAAGTACATGAACATGAAGATCGAAATAAATATCAATGGAAATAGTAGTTGTGATACCTGTGCCGGTGGCACATAAAAAGCACCATCTGAACGTGGCTGTTGCCAGCGCCGCCTTGGCTGGCACGTTAAAAGCTCCAACCGATCGTGGCCAATGCCGGACCCCCCTGGTACCTGTGCAGGTGGCACGTAAAAAGCACCCACTACACTTGTGGAGTGGTTGGTGTTAGGAAGGGCATCCAGCTGTAGAAACTCTGCCAGATCAGACTGGAGCTTGGTGCAGCCCCTGGCTTCCCAGACCCCGGTCGAACCGTCCAACCCGTGCTAGCGTGGAAAACGGACGTTAAACGATGATGATGATGAAATATATATAATATAAATATATACATATATAATCATCATTATCATTTAACGTCTGTTTTAAATGCTGGCATGGGATGGACGGTTCGACTGGGGTCTGAGAAGCCAGGAGGTTGCACCAGGCTCCATTCTGATGTTGTAGTGTTTCTACAGCTGGATGCCCTTCTTAACGCCAACCACTCTAAGAGTGTAGTCGGTGCTTTTTTTACATGCTATTGGCACGGGTCAGAGGGGACTGGCATCGACCATGATCGGATGGTCCTTTTTACGTGACACCGGCACGCGAGTCAGTCAAGGCAGCGCTGGCATCGGCCACGTTTGGATGGTGCTTTTTACGTGCCACCGGCACGGGGACCCCAACTACAATTTCCATTTGATTGATTTGATTTGATTTTGATGTACTTGACTCAATAGGTTTCCTCAAGCACGGCATGCCGCCCTACGATCAAAGGTACTTTTGAGTGGGCTGGTTATACGACACTGGTGTAGGTTACAGCTGTGAACTCACTTTATTTGCCGGGTCTTCTCAATCACGGCATATCCCTGCATTTCTCACATCTATTTTCATTCCTCTACCTCACTCTCTATTTCCTATCTTATGTAAATTAACTATTGCTTAACAATCCTCTTACACCGTCTCTGATGAAGAAATATAATAAATATCCTAGAAACAGCTGTAAGACCTTATATTTATAAATGTTCTAAAATCTACACAGCCTTGGTTTTTTTATCTCATTACGAAAAAAAATTTTTTTTATATACACACGCTGGTATATGACCTAAGTTGGACTCCTTATTCGCATAATTACCGAATCTGGAACTTAAATATGGTCTATCCATAGCACTTATTCAGCATTACCTGACACCGTTACCTCTCATAACCTATATATATATATGCATATATATATACATGAATATATATATATACATACATATACACATATATATACAGATTTTGGACAAAATAATGGAAACGCCTTAAAATTTTAAACAAATTTATTTTAACATGGGGCAGGACCACCTTTGGCAGTAATTACAGCTTGAATTCTATGAGGTATGGACTCATACAAAGTTTGAATTGTTTCCAAAGGAATTTTTGTCCATTCTTCAGCTAATACAATATCCAGTTCTTGTAGTGATGATGGTGGAGGATATCGAATCCTTAATTGTTTTAAAATGCACTCTAAATGTTCAATAATATTGAGATCTGGGGACTGTGGTGGTCAGATAAGATGTTCAACTTCACTGGAATGCTCCACAACCATAGTATGAATTTGATCTGATAAAATGCTTAAACAGTCTTGACTATTAATTCTGCCATGAAGGGAAAATTGAGATGAAGTTTGGGTTTGTACCTGAATAGGGTATAACCAATGCCCTTCGCCCAGTAAGCATTGCAGTTGTTCTTAGCTAAAAAATAGGTATCACTATGAATTTTTGAAAATATTTAAATGTAATTTCTACTGTTCTGTATCTTGGAGACCATCCAAAAACAACACTTTGATACCTCATTTGTGAAATTTGGATATTTTAAGAAACACTAGTAATGCACCCGTGTTGCCTACATTTTATGACCTATAGTTACAGTGTATTATTTGTTCCTTTCTTATGGATAGAATCAGCACACGAGGAGCATGAAGCAAAAAACTATTCTTTATAAACATGTTTTTCCGTCATTTTCTGATGAACAACACAGCAGTTTCCATCTATCAAATTCAGTCGCAAGTCTGTGGTTGGCCTAAAGCTATAGTAGAAAACACTTGCCCATGCAGAGGGACTGAATGTGGAACTCTGTTGTTGGGAAGCAAACTTCTCAACCACACAGTCATTCTTTCACCTAATATGTGTGTGTGTGTTTACATTTGTTGTTAAATCAAGCATTGTGCCTCACTATGTCTCAAAGTTAGCAGTTCATCAAGCAGAGATCTATATAATATATGCCAGATTGAAATACATACTGAGATCAGTATGATCAATTAAATTTTTGAAGGTGATACCTCATCATGGTGAGTCAGACTTAATGGCTTTCAATTTAAGGTAATGGATTACTAACTACAAGATAATGAGTTCAAAACTTTGTATTGAGCTTCAACTCTATATGATAACACTATTTGTATATCTCAGTCTATTTGACTTCCAACAATTAACAATTGTAATTTGAAGTTGAATGGTTAGCAATAAGAAAGATGTCCAGATTTCTTTAAAAATTATTGTGTAAAATATTCTGAGAAAAGGTATTTTTTTCACAACAAAATACACACACAGAGTTAAAGCCTGTCTGATTACCTCCTTTGTAAAGCCGAAAATCATCATGACAATTGGTCTAGCTGCTTGACTGTGAAGAGGATACAAACAGACAGACAAACATAACACCCGTACACCCATTATAGTAAGATGCTGTGCTGGAGAAGACCATTCAACCCATGCAAATATGGAGAACGGATGTAAAAATGAGAATGATATAAGCAGTTCAGAGCACAACTTGAAAAGTAGAGTTCTGGAATTGTTTCCTGCATTTAGTTTTGTTCATATAATTTTTGACTAATTACTGCCATCGTCTACTGAGATTTTCATTTAGTTGGGTTAATAAACATTTAATGTCATGTTATAAATGAATCCCACCACCTATCTTCTATAAATATATTACTGAACTGAACTGAAAAGATAAATCATGTCTATTGATTTGAGTACGCAATGAATCTGTTGGTCAAAACATAATAACATTCTTTACATGTCATGGTATATTGGATTACTATTCTCAACAAGGAAACTTAAAGAAATACCTAACTTTGCTTAGTATATCAAAAGTATTTCAGGTAACCTCAATACTACTTATATTTATTTCACCTTAATATAAATAATGAATTCCAATATAGTTCTTTACAGTTGTATACATTAGGATGCACACTACCTTACTGAAAAATGTTTACATTGTAAAAATATTTGGAAAATTATCTTTCACTTTACTCCCAAAGTAGGTGGTATTACCCCCCTCCCTCCCCGAGTAGTGGAAAATGACAAGGGGCATTGAAGAAAAGTAAGGCGATTCATGTAAAAACAACAAAATGATAGGTTTGTTAGGTAAAATTTTATTTGTAAAATACGGTTGCATTGAATTTGCTTCAGAAAGAGGTCTATGGTGGTTAGTTGGGGTGGGATGCTAGGAATGTGGCCTGGGTGTCAAGTGGGCAGCAGCCCGAAAAAGCTTGGGAATATTGCTGTAAAGCAATATTCCCCAAAACTGCAGACAAGATTGGCATCAATAATTATACCACTTTATAAAAATTTCAATACCTTATATGCAATTAATGTGTTGCTGTGTTGTTTGTTCTAGAAATCATAAATAACAAAATATCACACATGTAAGTTTTATACATGTATGTAATTTTAAACAGTATCAGTGAATTGGGAAATATGTTTTTCTTAGAATGCTTCTCACTTGGCTAACCTCAACAGACTGACTACATTATGTATTCAATGACCATTACCACCACTATTTAATGTACAAAGTTATCCTATTGTTTATTTCTCATTCCCTGCATAACCTTTGGTAGCTGGTATTGAGTATCAAATAACATTATTAAATTACAGTTTCAAAGTTAACAGTTAATGAAGACCAGTTTGGAGAAATTTGCATCTTTTATCACACATTGCCCAAGTTTTTGGCTAGTTCTGTGTATAAAATGATAGGTGAATAATTTAATAATGAACCAGCTTTATTTCAATTTCAGGTTATTAAGGATTATTTACAATGAATAATGAGATCAGAAGTTAGGATTCTGGGTTTTACAGAAAAGATGCCAAAAGATTCATACTATATGTAACATTATGTATAACAGACATGTTCAACACACTCCAGCATGTAGAATGTACATTTAGATTATGATAATTCACAAATTATACGATCTACTTTGCATAAATAAAAGAAGTGATAAAATTACATAAAACTAAACCAACAACAGAAGCATTCTTTTGATGGGATATATACTTAACAAAATTCTCATGGTATATGATGAAAGAATGTATATATGATCCAGAATATTTGTAATGTATCATGCATATATTCTAAAAGGAAGGTTTTACAAAAAAATTATCACAGTGACAAGGTATTTCATCAATGTAGGTATAGTTGAAGATATATAAAATTTAGAACTAGCAATCCAAATTTGATGTTTAAGACATTTTTTCAGAGACGTATTTTTGATAAAGATGCAGTTACTCTACTGTATGAATACATATATGTGTAGTTAAGTGACATTTTTGAGAGAATGATTTATCACAGACTTCACAGTGACATGGCTTCTCTCCAGTATGAATGCGTTTGTGATTAGTTAAGTGATCATTTCGGGAGAATGACTTACCACATATACCACAGTGGTATGGCTTCTCTCCTGTATGAATGCGTTTGTGTTCAGTCAAATGATGGTTTCGAGAGAATGATTTACCACAGATATCACAGTGATATGGCTTCTCTCCTGTATGAATGCGTTTGTGAGTTGTTAAGGTAAGTCCGTGAGAGAATGCTTTACCACAGATATCACAATGATATGGCTTCTCTCCTGTATGAATCCGTTTGTGAGATGTTAACTCACAATTCTGAGAGAATGAGTTACCACAAATCTCACAGCGATATGGTTTTTCTCCTGTATGGATGCGTTTGTGAGTAATTAAGTAATCATTTCGAGAGAATGATTTACCACAGATATCACAATGATATGGCTTTTCTCCTCTATGAATACGTTTGTGAGTTGTTAAATGACTTGTTTGTGAGAATAATTTACCACAGATATCACAGTGGTATGGTTCTTCTCCTGTATGAACACGTTTATGAGTGGTTAAGTGGCTTGTTTGAGAAAACAATTTCCCACAGATATCACAATGGTATGGCTTCTCTCCTGTATGAATGTGTTTGTGAGTAGTTAAATGATAATTTCGAGAAAATGATTTACCACAAATATCACAGTGATATGGTTTCTCTCCTGTATGAATGCGTTTATGATTAGTTAAGGTAATTCCATGAGAGAAAGATTTACCACAAATGTCACAGTGGTATGGTTTCTCTCCTGTATGAATACGTTTGTGTGTAGTTAAGTGGCCCTTTTCAGAAAATGATTTCCCACAGATGTCACAGTGATATGGTTTTTCTCCAGTCTGAATGTGCTTGTGATTTGTTAAGTGGCTTTTGTGAGAGAATGATGTATTACAGATATCACAGTGATATGGCTCATCCCCTGTATGAATGCTTCTGTGAGTAGTAAAGTTGCCTTCTCTACAGAATGATTTACCACAGATATCACAATGGTATGATGGTTTCCTTTTCTCTTTTCTTATATCATAAGGTAAACCAATCTTTTTAGATTGTATTTTACATTTAACCTTGTTCTCACAATTCATTTTCTATAATCTCACTACAAATCATAGATGTCTTTTTTTGTTTTTATAATTTATCCTATGGAAACTTTCTGATGCTATATTCTCAACAACAAGATCAGAAGATGCAATAAACTTCCTAATGATCCATGTTTAATTAGAAAGTAAAATAATTTTCCAGACATTCACATTCAGTTACAGGAAATGTTTCACAGCAATTTACAATATATTCAACAAAACAAAGTAATAACTTTTCTCTAGTGTCTTCCTTTAGTCTTTAAAAGATGATAGATATCGATGATGCTTCTCAAGCAAAAACTTCTGTTATGCCAATGCCATCTGATATTCTGAAATAATACAGAAACAGTATAAGATGCAGAAGATATTTAAAATGTAAAGATTAAACAGTGGAAATCTTACATTTCTAAATTTATAAACTGCTGATATAAACATCTACCTTAATATTGGTTTCAAATTTTGGCACAAGGCCAGTAAAATTATATCAACCTCAGTGCTCAACTGGTACTTATTTTATCAACTCAAGAAGGATGAAAAGCAAAGTCAATTTTGGTGGAATTTGAACTCAAAACATAAAAACAGAGGAAATGCAACTAAGCATTTGGCCCATTATGCTAATGATTCTGCCAGCTTGCCACTTTAAATATCCACTTTAATATCAAACTTTATGTTTTAATTTGTTGTACAAATTACATCATACAACATATACAAGGGTCGTATAATGTAACTACTGATTTCAGCCACATCTTCAAATTGTGTAGCATTATATATACTAGTGTGAATATGTTATTTTTAAGATAGCAAGTTTTACAATAATTTGATATCATTGTATCATATATTCCTATAGTGTCTATAGCATGCATGTTGGAAGAGCACTGGCAAGACATACAACATGAAGGAAGCTTGAATGTCAACAGTGGAAAACATAAAGTAGAGTATTGATATTAAAAGAACATGCATTTATAAAAGCAATGAAAAATTATTGCCAATTAATTTTAATATATATATATATATAATATATATATATATATATATATATATATATATATAAAGTTAAAATGAGGGTGAAAAAATTGGATATTAATTTAATAACATCATTTTAACACCAGTGGTTTAGCGCATAAAAAACTGAGATTCAGTAAATATTATTAATACATATATGAGAGGGAATCCACTATATGGATGCCCTTAAGCTAAAAAGAGATCCGCATGAGTCTCAACCACTAAGAATTGTTCTCAAGAAAAATTTAGCACACTATGAACGTAGTCCTGCTCGCTTACGTTCATAGAGTGCTAAATTTTTCTTGAGAACAATTCTTAGTGGTTGAGACTCATGTGGATCTCTTTTTAGCGTAAGGGCATCCATATAGTGGATTCTTTCTCATATATATATACACACACACACAGACTTTGGCACATTTTTAGTACAGTTTGTAGTTGTTACTAAACACAATATAATTGTAAATACCATTAACCTATCTACATTTATGTGTAGAGAAAAATCAAGCCTATCACATTCACATTGTTGTAACTCTTGATGTAAACCAAACAAAAGAAGCGTATTGTTTGTTTATATTTAACATGCAGTTATGTAATCAAATACTGTTACATACAAAATGAAAGTGAAGTGAAGCAAGCTGATATGTAGATATTTAATCTTAGTATTACTTATGTTGAAAAGGAAAATACTAAAAGTGTATTTACCATTGATAAAACAATGAAAGCTTGTGACAGTTGAAAATGCAAAATTTAAAGCAAACAGCTATAAGATGAAATATTGCAAAGCAGTTGTTAACATAAATTATATTTAATATTAAAAAAACAGTGATCAACAAATGAAGAATATTAACTATAAAAAGACAGTGAAACATAAGCTGCAATAATAAGAACATATCTTACTACTGCAAAGATTTCAACATCAAAATAGCAACTGAAATGGGCTTAAAACAAAATATTATTATTAGTAAAGAAGCAGGAAAAAACACATAACAATAATAAATTTGTAAGTAAAGAGCAATGGAAATTTTTCTATAGCTTATATGACACACAAATAGCAAAGTGATGTAGATATTCAAATATACAATGTTTGCCAAGAAGAAATTCAAATGAGAGGTTAGCTATGTTTATGCTCGAGCATAAACTGTGGTTTAGTCATGAACACTTCACTTTGACTGGGCATAGTATTAGAAGAGGTTACTGTCTTTCATTCCACATGGGTACTAGAAGGCCAGAATAAACATGTACTTTTTAAAATAATATCAAGGATACATATATATATATATATATTTCATGTCTTTGGAGAGTCATTATACCAATATGTGCTGACTAACACCACTTCTTTTGAATACCTAACCAACTAATCAATTAATTGTTTAATGTGCTGCTTAAACAATACAAAAATGAAGTACACATATATTAATATGTATATATATATATTGTATACATATGAGAGAGAAACCACTATGTGGATGCCCTTATGCTAGAAGTAAGTCCGCTATGGTCGCACCACTAAGAAATGTTCTCAAATAAATTCAGCAAATAACCAAAACGTAATCGAGCTAGACAAAAAAAAAAGCCATAAAAATATGGATTATTCACATACGTTTCACTATCACCATATTACGTAATTTAACTACAAAAACAAAGCTATATTTATGTATAATGGTGTGCCTTCTCCTCCTACCCTAATAGCTTTGAAGTACAAGAACGCGATGCCACCATGAAAGTGAGCAAAGCTTACCTCTAAAACTTCGTGCAAACGACAAAATGCGGCAAAGGCATTCACAGGTATGTCATGCTTAAGCGAAGATTGATTTCTTTACTAAGTTTAATTGACTAAAGTCAATGAAGAATTTCAGTAATCTGTTTTTATTCTCCTCCTGTATATCCCCGTAAGTTGTCTTTCATATTATCCTATATTACTCACATAAGCATCACCAAAATGAACAAACTTTTAAAAACTCATATGCTTAAATGGTTACTCACAAGTAAAATTAATTAGCATTTATTTTATTTCATCAGGAAATGGCTACAGAGAGAGAAGCTTGCCTAACTGCAGATAGAACAGCCCATCAAAGAGCAAGGCAAGCAGAGATAGCAACAGACAGAGAAGCTTGCCTAACTGCAGATAGAACAGCCCATCAAAGAGCAAGGCAAGCAGAGATAGCAACAGACAGAGAAGCTTGCCTAACTGCAGATAGAACAGCCCATCAAAGAGCAAGGCAAGCAGAGATAGCAACAGACAGAGAAGCTTG
The DNA here is from genome assembly GCF_006345805.1 of Octopus sinensis. Classification (NCBI taxonomy): domain Eukaryota; kingdom Metazoa; phylum Mollusca; class Cephalopoda; order Octopoda; family Octopodidae; genus Octopus; species Octopus sinensis. The sequence continues at coordinate 31,045,670 of NC_043005.1, forward strand.
CCTAACTGCAGATAGACAGTCACACCAACACATGAGAAAAGCTGAAAACGCACCTGCAAGAAGGCTAAGACAGATATTTTACAGAAGTGCATGAGCAGCAGCCAAAGCAACTAGGAACATTGTCTGGCTCAAGGCTGTCTTCAGCTTTGACCTTACTAATGATTATGGCAGCAATTCGAAGGTCTCCATTGGGAGAATAGATAATGTCTGCACATTCTGCAGGGCTATTAAGTGGCCAGGTGAGCCACCAGCCATGTATTGTACAGGAGAAAAAGTGAGACTGGAAGCATTGCAAGCTCCACCAGACATACTGAGGCAGTTGCTTCCAGATGACACCCCAAAAGCCAAGAACTTTCATAGTAAAATCTGGAAGTACAATGCATCATTTATAATGACATCCTTTGGTGTAGACAATGGCTTGATGGACCGAGGTTTCTTCACAATCTATAAGATCCAAGGGCAGTGCTATCACTGCTTGGGTAGCCTGCAACCACTGTCAGATGAAGAACCCAAGTAAATTCAGATGTTTTTCATGGGTGGTGCCAATGATGAAATTAACCAGCGCTGCAAGCTCAGCTCAGGTGTCGACAGATAATAGCAGACCTCCAGACTATGCTACATGCAACTCACCCCTATGTCCACAGCTTCAAGTATGTTTTGGAGTGAACGGAGATCATGCCTGATCTCAAAGTGATTATCAAGGCTGACAGGCGACCAGCTGGCGAACATGACCAGCAGTTCAATACACCTGCAACAAATGAGGTTGCAATCATTCTGGTTGGAGAAGAGCATGGTAAATGTGACATAATCCTGAAGCACCACGACAACCACTTACCATCCATTAACGAGACATACAGATCATATGATTGCTTGCAATAGCCTTTGATGTTTCCACATGGAGAGGATGGGTATAATTTTGAGCTGCACCAAGTAGACCCAGTAAATGGACAGGAGACCAACAAACATATTTCTTGCAAGGATTTTTAGGCCTGTGATTTGTTGCAGAAATGTGAAAACATGATCTATTTTGAAGAGAACTGTGACAGGTGATGAAAGGTGGATCATCCATAAAAATGTGAAGTGCAAACGATCATGGGGGAAGCATGGTGAACCACCACTAACAATCTCCAAATCAGGGGGCTTCACCCAAAGAATGTTATGCTTTCAATTTGGTGGTATTGTCTTCCCACAGACAAGGCCATCAATTTGGATGTGTACTATGACCAGCTAGACAAATTAAATGCAGTGATCAACCAGAAGTGTCCAGCACTTGCTAATTGTTAGGGCATTGTCTTTCAACACAATGCCAGACCACACACTTCTTTGCAGACATGGCAGAAATTATTGTGTGACACCCTCCATCTAGAACCTTCAAATTTCCACCTGTTTTGGTCTCTTTAAAATTTGATGAATGAACAAACCTTCAACTTTGAAAAGGATGTAAAAATTGGGGGAGTTTTCGTCAGTAAACACAGGAAGTCCTTTGAGCAGGGAATGTCGTATTTTCACTTCATTAGTATGGTGGAAACTGTAGAAATACTCAGTATAAATAACTGAAACAGTATTAAATTAAAATCACCATTTGTGCACAAGCCTCAGTCACATAATTACTGCAGCAACAATGTTCAGCTCACTTCAGTATATATTGTGCTTTAACACAAACCTATGAAGAGATTTTATCTCAAACAATTCTACAGTAGAAGGCCTTCAAACTGTGTGTATAAATTTAGTATGATACACAGATGAAGATTTTAATTTAATGCTATTTTATAGATCTGCTTTAACATGTATATGTTTAAGGTGGTGAGCTAGCAGGGCCATTAGCATGCTAAGTAAAATGTTTAGTAGCATTTCATCTGCTTTTACATTCTGAGTTCAAATTCCACTGAGGTCAACTTTGTCTTTCATCCTTTCAGAGTTGATAAAATATGTACAAGTTGAGTACTAGGGTCAATGTAATCAACTTACCTTCTCCCACAAAATTGCTGGCCTTGTGCCCAAATTTGAAATCAACACCAAATTACGTTTAAGGTGATAAGCTGGTAGAATTGTTAGGACGCTGGGGAAAATGTTTGGCAGCGTATGGTCTGTCTTTACATTCTGAGTTCAAATTTTCAAAGGTCAACCTTGCCTTACATCCTTTTGAGGGTCAATAAAACAAGTGGAATTCTGGTTTAAGCACACCATATAACCCATAAGAGCTTATATTATTTTTTGGAATTTTCAGAAAATTTTTCGGATTTGTTCTACACATGGGAATTCATACAATTTTGCAAGAAAAACAAAAGAGTTTTAAAAATGTTTTCCCTGCCTAAACTCTAAAATTTCATGTTTTTGAGATTTTTTTATTTTTAATCAAAGTTTTAAAATACAGACAGTCTGAATCTGCTATTTGTTTCTGCTTATAATTTCAAAATAATTTTCAGATGAAAAAGTGTTAAGGGATATTTGGCTGCTATTTTTAGCACATCCCATGAAAACTTGGTACTTTTTTCATTTCTTAGTCATTCTGAAGACATGTACTGTTTTTCAGTATTTTTCTCCCATAAACATATTTAATGGAATGATGAAGTACACAAGGTTGGTCTATTGCTTGGATTTAAGCAAATTCTTCAAGTGGTGAGTAACTTTGCCAGAATTTTTGATTTAGAAATTATTTCAAGAAGAAAAAAAAATTTGCAAATTCGTAATTCCCGCTTTTCAAAAAAAAAAACAACATAAAATTCAATTAAAATTTTAATTATCTTTCTAGAAGTGTAATCTTCCATGTTTAAATCAGAAATCTAAAGAAATTGTCAGCAAAAATTAAAATATATAAATGTTGCGGTCAGTTAAGAGTGCTTATTCTGAAATTCTGCAAACTTGCAAGTAAAATAATACTAACTACTGATTAACTGATGTCTTAAATTCAATATCATCAATTTTTAATTCGAACTGCTATTTCAGAGATACCTTGACAAAACTGAACACAGAGCATGAAACTAAATTGATTCAACTATAATCTTAAAAAGACAAGATAATAACAACTACAATATCTTTGATGTTTCCTCAATCAGGAACTAAACATGAAATTTGAGGAACTGACCAGCACAAGGTTGAACACTAAATATTTTTGAATTGTTTGATTCAGACCTTTTAAGTAATATTAGCCTTTCACTAATGAAGTTTTCTTTCTCTCATTTATTTCTTAATAACTTTCAAATTGTTTTCTGTTTAAGATGGAGTTTGAATTATTTAATATGTAAACAATTCTATATTCAGACATCAATAGATGTAGATAACTGCATCATAATCCATTCATCACTACTTGGGTATGTAAAGAGAAGCCTAAATATTTAACTATACAATATACTATATATATATATATATATATATATATATATATATATATACATACATACATACACACATGTTAGAAGTAAATAGACACCCCATAAAACATCGTTTTCTGTTTATTCTAACTTGTAAAGGTTTATATTTTGTATTAATTGACATTTTTATGTTTCAATTTCTATATGTGACTCTTGAATCATGCCAAGTACAAAAGAAGCCTTGGAACTGTCTGAATTTCAAAGAGGCCATATTGTGGGTCATTCTGAAGGCGGATATAGTCAGTGTAAAATTGCAGAAAACCTTGGGATCCTGCTTTCTACAGTTAATAGAGTGATTGTGCAATTCACCAGAGAAGGGAAGAAGTCCACATCAACCAGAGCCCTCTGACAGCACCCTTCTCTTTGCTAAGAGAAGTGTGGAGGATAATCCTCGTTGCAAGACCTCTGACATAGCAGAGCAAGTTGATGTCAGTCCCAGAACATCTGTCAGGTATCTCCACAAACTTGGTTACTATGGCAGAGTAGGAAGAAGGAAGCCACATCTTTGACCAGCCAATATAAAGCAGAGAAAAGATTGGGCCAGTGAGATGGTGGAGAGGCCATTAGCATTTTGGGACACTGTCATATTTTCTGATGAGTCCAGATTTGCTGTGTTTCTAGTGGTCGAGTGTGGGTCTGGAGACTCTGTGATCAAGAATTTGATGTGAAAAGATTGCAACCAGCAATGAAACACACCAGCTATTCTGTGATGGTCTGGGGAACAATTTGGAGCAATGGTTGAACAGAGCTGGTGGAGTGTGAGGGAAAGATAAACTCAAATAAATATGTGTCCATATTGCAGAAAGAACTCCTTCCAAACATCTCCAGTGGTGAAATGATTAAAGACTCTCTATTTATGGAAGATGGGATTCCTTGTCACACGGTTAAAATGACCCAAGATTTGTTAGAAAAGAATGGCATTAGAAAGTTTCCATAGCCAAGCCAGTCACCAGATATGAACCCTTTAGAACACCTCTGGGGAATAATGGACAGGACATTTCACAAACAGAACAAGAAAGCATCTTCAAAGCCAGATCTTTTGAGATTATTGCTTAAAACTTAGCAAGAAATTCTGCAAGAGAATATTCACCATCTGATCAGTAACATGCCTAATGTACAAAATATGATCTTTAACTTCAATTAAGTAAATTCATTATATTACTCTTCATACCAAAATATATTAAAAAACATATTTCACACGGCATGTAAATTACCATGATAATAAAAAAAAACTGGATTTATGATAAAGATGAATCTATATAACAGTGAAAGTATGAAACTGAAATAATTATAAGCAAAGATAATTTGCATTATGATACACATATGAGAATTAAACAAATTATTACTAAATTATTTTTGATTGATAACTTGTAAATTTATAAAAATTATCATTCATAGATTGAATTATTGCATAAAGACATTAGTATTGGGTCATCCCATAAATAATGTGATTTTGTAATACTTCTTTTATTTTTCAAAATTAAGATAAACAAAGTTCTTTTTTAATCTAAATGTACTCTCCTTCATTTTCTACAACACTCTTCCATCTATCCGGTAGATCTGTAAGGCCCCTCTTCTAAAATTCATTTGTCCATGATGGAAAATACTCCTCCAGACCTCATCTACAGAATTCATATTTTTTCTGTCCAAATGATTTTGAAGACTGCAGAATAAATGATAATCAGATGGGGCAATGTCCAGCAAATATGGTGGGTGGGACATCCTTTCCCATTCAAACTACTCCAGCCTTTAGAATGTCATCCTCGCTGCATGCAGCTGATCATTATCCTGATGGAAGAACACCTTTCGTCTTGAAACCAAAGATGGTCTTTTTCTTCTAGTGCTGGCATTGATGAATGGTTGAATGATCAAATACAAGCTTCTCTGCTAGTTCCTCAACAGTTATGATGAGATTTTGTTCCACCAGGGTTTGCAGGACATCCTCATTGACCTTCCAGGACAAGGCTCATCTTCAGAATTTCTGGAACCACTGTTGACAATGGCTTACACTTATTATCTGATTTCCAAATACTTCTTTAACCCTTTAGAGTTTAGATTAATTTGTCAAATGTAATGCTTATCTGTTCACATTAATTTTGATTTATTCAGGTTCAAGTGGGGTGTCCACAATATTTGCTTGTAACTTTGTTCATTTTCTACATACAGAGTTGAAATTTTGCAAATGGGTGCTTATATGTCAGTGATTTATAGTTACGTAATTTTAGCAGATGTTTCTGATTAAATTTGACTTTTATGGGCAGGTAAATTTAATTAACAGGTGTAAAAACAATAACATTATGAATAAACACTAAAATTCATATTCTTAATAAATCTTACCTGTTTGATTTGTTACTAAAATTATCCCAGATGTCAACCACCAACAATTTTACATTTTTCAAGATGAGATACATTAATTTGAATTAATTAAAATATAGGTGTAATCAGTACAAAATTTTATTCTTTTTCTATATTTCATTCAAATGTTTTCATTGAAAATAAAGTACAAAACTCTTTTACTAATCAATATATCATTGGCTATGTACTCTTACACAATTTAACAAATTCATTTACATAACAGAATGTATCTAATAAAAAAATCTCATTAACAGGTGAGACAAAGGTGAATACAGGTGTATAACATACTGAAAATTAATATGTATTTCTCACTTTCACATATTATTTATAATAAAACGAAAAGGAATATACAAAATAATATAGTTATGACATATTTCTGTCATGAAACTGCCCAAAGCACCCGTTACACAAGGGCACTTTGCAAAAGGAACACATAAATGAAGTCTCAATCTGATACCCTTTTGCAGTTTTTCTTCCATTTATCTTTTTGACTTTATGAAAGTCAATATTTTCTGTTGACATCCACCTCAGTTAATTTTGCTTTCTAGAAAAAAAGCCCTCACATAACTGAGATGCAATGTCAACCCAAAATTTCAAGTGGTCGTAGTCCTTTGGTGGCGGAGGTAACTTGTGGCTTTTTACATATACAATATATCAATTTACTATAGTTAAATTAACTAAAAACCACAAAAAGTACCTCCACCATTTCTTCCCAGGTCGACCAACTGGGTAATATGCCTGATATTGGTTGGATTTAAACAAAAATTCATTAGGGGTTTCCCCTCAGTGCCAACACCAGGTTGTTCATTAGAAGACAGAAATAAAATCTGTCTTTTGTCTTTGAAAGCAGTAGCTAATAAATTTTCATTTTGCATTTGTAAAATGCCCCCACTTTTTAAAATTTTGTTTTCATTTCATGGGGTAAACCTTTACGGTTTTCCACCACTGATGGAAAAAAAATAGTCAAAATAGAGGTGTCGGTGCTGATGGTGAAATGGTTCAGTAAGAGACCATACCACATCATGTCCTAATCCATATGGTCTGTTTCCATTATATTTTTTACCTGTGTAAACATCAAAGTTTACACAATACCCAGTCTCTGATTCACAAACTTCCCATACTTTGATCCCCCATTTAGTAAGTTTGGCAGGCATGTACTGCCGAAAATGTACTCTGCCCTTATAGCCTATCATGGCTTCATCTACACTGAGATTTTTCCCAGGTAGATACACAGTTTTATAATCATTAACAAGTAAATCAATTACAGGACGTACTTTGGGTTGTTTTTGCCGGAGGCATTAGCAGAATCAGTTAAATGTAAATACTAAGATATTTTCGAATACCTCATCTTCGACATTATACTTGAGATATATGGATCACCATACCTTATATGAGGACTCCAGTAGTTCCACAGTCAAGGAAGCTGTTTAACACCAAACATAATATTAATTGTGAAAAACACTCTCATTTCTGCAGTGTAAGTTGGCTGCCATAGTGGATCGTTTCTTCCACAAATAGAAATTAAACATTGGGCATATTTGTTTGCTTCCTCCACAACATTTTCAAAAAACTTTCTGGTAAAAATAAAAATAGATAGTCCAATGGTTGAGCATCAGGAGGTAAATTGTGTTGTGGACCAGTGTTTTCTGTGAAATCAGGAATAGTGATTGGTGTTGTAATCTTTGACCACGATATTATTTTCATCACTTTCATTCTCAAAATCTTCCTTGTCTGATGAATACTCATTAATATCGATATCAGATTCATCCAAAGACAAAATACTCTTGTTTTCATTTATATTTTCTATATCATCAAGAGTAAAATTTTCAAAGTCAGAATCGCTACTTGCTGATGCCATTTTTTAAAAACTAAGGTACAGACTTCTCTTCAAATGTTGAAAAAACCACGTGGGCTAAACAATTTCACAATATTTATACTTGCATTATTCATCTCGCATTATCTCAAAGCTATGAGAATTCAAAAACGTGATTTGTTTATTTTTTTAGCGATTTTGTAGAGCAGTCGGATATGGATGGCTTGAACAAATAAAGGGGAATTAATTTTGGCCGGCTACAGCTGGTTTGAACACTAAAGGGTTGATATTCCTTGCACTTTCCATTGCATTGTTGCCATTAAGCAAAATATGCCGAATATACTCCTTTGTCACTCCATTATAACTTTGAAAAAATAACTGTTATAATCGAACTGCATTCTTCAAAACTTGCACTAAGAATAAGTACAAGTTAATATTACCACCTGCTTTTATAGCAAGTTGATGCAGATAGTTTATCCTGTCCCTCTCCAACTTTTCATGCAACTGAAAAAACCGCATTATCTATGGGATGACCCAATATTTGTAAACAACTGTTTTGTTGAAATTGAGTGTACGATAATTTAACTTGATTAATATAACTTAATTTCGATGAACTAAAATTTCTTGTGATAAAAGCATGCCACAGAATGTACAACATATTCCAATATTTTTGAGCAACAATGCTGGTTTCATACTTTTTAGGGTTTATTATAACAGTCTATAACCCTTTTGAGCATGCACATTTTTCAATTCTAGTTTCATACTTTTTAAGGCAACGCTTGTAATACTTTATATATGTACCATATTTCTCCTAATGGTGTAGCAGCCTCTAATAAACTGACACCTGAACACTGATCAATTGAAATAGTGAGACTGTCACAATATTAAAAAATGTACAATAAAATCGATAACAATTGTCATATTTGTTTATTATCATACGGAGAGATAAAATGCTTACAAGAATCTGATCAAGTGACATGACTTTCCAATATTATAACAACAATCGTCATAGAAGCTGCAAACCTCATAAAAGTCAAAACAATGGCAAGACCAGATTCGTATTATCCTAACAAATTCAGAAATGTGTTTAAGCTATTCAAATAAAGCACTATATAGAGATAAAAAGTTAATCTCGCCACCTCTGTCACATTTCCTGTCTGAATGTCAAGTCCTTCATCAAATAATGCTTGTTGCTTTATATCGGCCATGAAAATTAATTTCATTTCAATTTAATTTGATTTTTCCAAGAACAACATGTAGTTTAGACGGGAAAGCTATACACTGCTTGGAAAAGACAGCATTGTCAATGATGACCCATTTGTCCAGGTTGCAAATGATGCTGGTGTAGTGGCCAGAGTCTGCACTAGCCAATATGTGCAACACTGAACCAATCAATCAGATTCTCTGGCCATAAATATTCTACTTATGAGAATAATTCATCAACTCCGAATTAATCCTGACCATCTGATTGTCTATATATTTGAATCTGTTCAAATAAACAACCAGGTAACACATAGCTTTTGGGAACACATGGCTCACGATACCAGTGTGCCACACAGACTGATAATTGAAGCCTCATTTTTGAGCAAGCACTTGTGTACATGAACATCTGTTTAACATTTTCAGGCATCAAATGATAAATGTACTTCCAAAAATCCTGCACACACTGCTGAGTACCATCTTTAAACCTGCCACTGATATTTCTCAAGTTGGCTACCGATTTAGTTCCAGATGAAGATGTGAATTTCACAAATGACAATATCATTACTGGACTGCATGTCTTTGGCCAACAAAGGCAGCTGGCAGATAACCTGTATCGTGTTCTTCACAAAACAAGCATTTCTCTTGTTGATCAGCAAAATGTAGGCTTTGCAACCACATTGTCAAATCCAACCTTTTTCAATTTCAGCAAGTTGATGATTTCACTGTCCATATTGATGGCAACTTTACTCTTCTTAGCCATCTTTTTAGCCAGTTTAATAATTTTAGGCCTCATGTTACACAATGGAAGTGGCTCCATATCAATGTGCTCTCTCAAATAGTTATATTCTTTCCAAGTGCTGAAATCACACATGATCAAATTCAATGGCTCAAGATCAATCAAGTGAACATTGCACAGTTTGCGAGCCCTGGATAAGGACACAAGCCATACCGTCGGAGAAAATGCCATTACTCAAATCAACAATGACACCATTGACACTTATTCCCTGTGATTTGTGGATAGAAATTGCATATGCAATACACAAGGGAAATTGATCTCTAGTGATGAACACACAAGGTAACAATTTGTAAAAAAGGCGTTGACAGTTTTGACGGAAAAAACTTTGTTTAAACTATAAAAAAAAATGCCAATGGAAGTAATCTTTCCAAATTCGTAGTTGTGTTTCTTGACAGTTCCCATTGCATCATTGCACAAACTACTGTCCACATCCATGTTGTGCTTAAGCATTATTCAAACATTAATGCCAGCTTTAAGGATGCTTTCAAGACCAGCAGTATCAGATGATTTTTTTCACCTTGGAGGTCAACTTCTTGCTTTTAGTTTTCTTTTTCTGACCTTTGATTTGCCATATACTGGAATCAACAGCCGCAATCTCGACAGTACTAATGCCAAGTTTATCAAGCATAACATTGTTAAGCTCCAATACTGACTCGTTCAGAGGCATAATACAAACAATACTGAAATCAGTTGTCTGAGTCAGCTCACACATTTTGTAAGCAACCTGTTCAAGAGAAGCTTCGCTGTTGGGTTCAATTCTAAGCTCATTAAGAACTTGGATGTCAGAGTCAAGTGGTGAACCCAATTTGATTCGGCCAAGCATGTTTGTATAATTCTCCATATTGTCTTTCAGATGCATGTTAACTGTCAACTCATCATAGTCAAAGAATCTCCACAAGTGGTGGCTGCTAATGTCTAAGCACGCTCTTTGGGTATCGTGGTGACTGATTCTTTTAAACACCATTTAACAGGTGGTAATTGAAATAAATCACCAAAGACAACCACGTTTATGTGTCTGAAAGGCGAACTCTGTCGTATAGATTCAAACAGTTGGCACAATCTCAAGTGAATAAAAGCCAGCTGTGACAGACCATGCAAACCACATCAATTATAATCAGTCTCATATACTGAAGCATCATCCACAACAGTTTTAGATTGTCTTCTGATAGTTCCTCATACACAGGAGTTATGACATGCTGCACTTTGAGTTTTAGCAATCAATAAACAGTCGTTCTATTTAGTTGGAAAGCAGCCATTCCTGTTGGTACTCGAGCCATTGTCATTTGGGTACTGAATTTTATCGGCCAGTGCATTTATCAAAAAAACTTTTGTCCATGCCACCAACACCAGAAACAAATTTCAAAACTTGTGCGTAGTCATCACAATGACATCGCAGATAAGGTCTGTTGTTGTCCCAGTGATTGTTTTGGCTCAAACTTTAATCACATGACCACAATAGTACCAACTATAAGCACACATGCACAGAAGGCATCCAAAAATTCATGCAGATCCGGCCAAAAGTACTGCACAAGACAAAGTTAGGAACAAGTGGGCCAGGCAATATTTTTCGTCTATAGCCATCAAGTCTGAACATTTTGTAGACCAAAATTGTTTGGAAACACAGACATTGGCTATCATCATATTCAACCTTCCCTCTAGTTGCCTGTCATTATCATCAAGCTGCCTTTTAAAACTTGCTTATAGTCATGTGGTTGTTTTTGGTGGTCTTCATAATGGCATATATACTAGATTCAATACCTCACCTATCAGCCTTATCAACAGAAAACATAAGATATTGTATATCTTGCCAAAATCTAGAGTCTGTATGATTCTGTCTGTTTCTCAGCAACATGTAAGGTTTTACAGAGCTGAACGGTCAGTTATCCATGGACATGCCAAATTGACCAGTTTAGTCACTTGCTCAGCACTTATGTTTGTGTCCTTCATTCCAAAATAATAAAAACTTTAAAATTAAGCAGGACAAAAAAGTGATAAACAATTGCAATTTTGAAAAACATTTTATTTGTAGAATTATAATATCTGGTATTTAAAGTGGAGAAGTACACGCGCACACACACACACACACATATATTGATTTTGAACTGGTACCCAAAAGAAGATGTTTTATAAGTTTTGGAGGCTCAATTATTGGTAAATGGACTTTACCTTTAGAACAAAACATACCTAATGATTCTTTGTCCCACTTTCTAGCACCACACTTTTCACATGTTTTGCATATAGAGCCCAGGGAGACAATTTTTTCAGATGCATAATTACAATTAGGATCATAATTGAATGCTACCTACTGATTTTCTCTGGAAAGCTTTCACCATTTTAGTTGTATTTTTCAGTTGCTTTCACTTTCTTGTTTTCTATTTATTCTACCTTTTTCTCTCCATTTTTTTGCAATCATATTACTTCATCTTTTTTACTTTCTTGTACTTTTTTTTATTTCTATAATTTTCTTTCTTTCTCTCCAATCTTATTTCCCTATCTTTATCATCACCTTGTTCTCTTGTCCTCATCTTATATTTCCTCATTTTTTGCAACCTAACTTTCCAATGGTTTTTACTTTCTTCTACAATTTTCATATAAAGTGCTTGAATTCTCATTCTTTAGTCTTTTTTTACTGTGATGTGATATTTTATTTTCTTCTACATTTCTTTCATGCTCATGATTATTTATGGCAGAGCATCATAGTGGCCGTTGTCAAATTTGCCACTATATAACACTGAAATCTTCTTTTCTGTAAATGTTCAACCAAAAAACGGTGAACAGAGGAAGAATAATTTCACCCTCATTTTTATGATGAACCTGAATTGCAACATTGTACAATTCATTAATGGCAGCTAATTCAACATTACCACCATATGTTCCATCCTTAATCATGTATGCTTGATGTTCCTGCATTGTACTATTTGGAATAAAAGAATGAAGATACTTCCAATTATTGTATATGTATCATACAAACTCTTCCCAAAGAGTTTGATAATTTCTGTTGTTTTTGAGCTAGAGTGAAACATCTCTGAACATACAGTTACCATCACCCATGACTTTATTAAAGGGATGAATTAATAAATTAATGTAATTGTTGAATATTTTTCAATAAATTCAATAAGGGACTTCACCTTCAGTTTAAAATTTAGATGGTTTTGTGAACAGAATGTGACAGAAAAATACAACACCAAAAGGGATAAGATACTAAATGATAGCAATTTCTCCTTCAGAAATCTGTCTTTCTAACTTTGAGATGGATAAATGAGTGATTATAATTTTGTAAATAATAAAAACAAATTTAATAAGGTACTTCACCTTCAATGTTGACTTCAAACATCATCCTCGTGAAAAGAAAATTGATTTGACTCTGAGCATTTAACAGACAATAACTTCATTATCATCTGTTCATAAATGGAAAAAAAGAAAACTTTGGTTATTTCCAGATAATTTCAGTTTAAACGTTGTCAAATACTTGTCTATAGATTTGTGAATGTGTATATTACAGAGAGAGAGACAGACAGACAGACAGAGAGCGAGAAACAGAGAGAAGAATGCGAGCGAGATAGAAAGAGACTGAAAACGCACGCAGGTGTATCTCTGAATGACAACTATATTAACATTACTATCCCACTGCCACTCCATATTTGTTGCTTATACAACTCTATCCTCCACTTCCCTGATATCAGTTACACTCCGTGCCACTGTTTTCCCTTACACTATTGCTAAGGATGACGAAAATGATACCACAAAATTCTCCATCAAAGACAGCTACATGCCAAACTAAAACAATCACTCATTGGTTGATTGAATTGAAAATTAACCAATAAAATGTTATCATCATGCAAACCTTAACGGCCCCCTTACACTTTTATAGGTAAGCTAGGCGTATATTGTCAGGACACAGTGAGATTTGACTATAGCATTTTGTTGTCAGTCACTGCATGCTTGACAGATGGAATAATATAACTATTGGCTTACTCTAATTTATTTACTTCTGTAAAACTAAGTAAAATTCTGATACTTCTTTCATTTATATTTTATTATCTTTTTATCTAAGAAACAATATAGTTTTTAATAATAGTAGCTTTACGCATTTGTTTATTTGATTTACGGCGGTATTTCCTCTGATAAACTAAATTTGTGTTTTTTACTTGTTATTTACTTAGTATATTGTTTATATTAGTATGAATAAATAAATAAATACGAATAACTATTATATATTATACTAGCAGTATCGCCCGGCGTTGCTCGGGTTTGTAAGGGAAATAACTATATAAGCATTTTTAGAGAGTTACTTCCCTTATAGATGCCAATTCGGGCTTTCTTAGCCATTTCTGTTTTGGTGTCTTCAAGCCATGAAGTCGTTCTAAAAGAACGCTGGTCTCCTTGACAACGCTTTATGACGTTGATTTCCTTACACTCCCGTCCCCACAGCTTCAGAAGGGAGGGAAGAAGGGGGAGAAGCAAACAGGTGCAGGTGTGACCATGGACGCCAACTCCGCCGCCATCGACACACGAAAAATTATGCATTAAAATGGAATAAAAAAATGATGTTAAATTATTTTTAAAATCGTAGACTCATCATAGACGCGCGCTCATACCCGGACGGGCTCGATATGAATCACGACTATAAGATACCCGAATTTGGTTAAACTGCACCGCAAAATGTGGGAGTAGTTAGGAATCTAAATCGAAGGGGACAGACACTCACACAACTACAGTTTTATATATATAGATATAATTATATATCTTTTTGAATAATTATGCATATATGAATATTTTTTGTAGTACCTATAATATTTAGTAGATATAATCATTGTTTTTTTTTTAACTTGTATACACATACAAATTTATAGAATAAAAATATTGGATTACCTTAATTTATTTCCTTCTGTAAAACTAAGTAAAATTCTGATACTTAATTTACATATATATAATTATCATTATTATGTAAGAAATGGTATAGTTTATAATAATCGTAACTTTATACACTTGTTTAACATTGGCGTATTTGGTAATAATTTTTGAATGAATGTATTATTGATTAAGAATTTTTTAATGAATTTAGTGTCTGAATTAAATATATCCTTATTTATTTATCATTTTTCATCATAATATATAGTAATTTTAAATAGAGTGTATTTCCAACTCTACCATAATTTTTTAATATAGTACATATAATATAGGTATAAATATTATATAATAAGATGGCCAGTGATTATTTTCAATTAACATTATTGGAGATCCATGACTGTTGTAAATTTTCTTTACTTAGTTATTTTATCCATTTTGAAGATAACCCTGAAACTCCAATGCTCATGCTTATAGACAAAAGTATATTTTGTATCAGTCAATTTTATAATTTAGGAATCCTTGCTTGGAATTTTTGTCTGTTTCTTTTAACAAATGCCCTGAGGAGACTTATGTGCATAAATGTGATTTTTTTAATAAATTCACAAGTAGATATGAGTTGAAACAAATTGTTGGTTTTATATTTGTTTCAATTATTTGTTATATTATGTTATATGATATTATACTATGTATTCTTATATTATATTATATTATATTATATTATAATGCAAATAAATTTTTGTATATTGAAATTATACTCTTTCATTTCTGGAATTCAACTGAGGTACCAGTGAAAATTGGATGTTTACCATCCCTTTGAAGGAATTGTTTTATGTTTCGCTTGATTTAGAATTATATATATATTAAATACATATATTATATATTTAAAAACACCATCCAAGCGTGGCCGTTCGCCAGCCTCATCTGGCACCTGTGTCGGTGGCACATAAAAAACACCATCCGAGCGTGGCCGTCTGCCAGCCTCGTCTGGCACCTGTGTCGGTGGCACATAAAAAACCACCATCTGAGCGTGGCCGTTCGCCAGCCTTGTCTGGCACCTGTGTCGGTGGCACATAAAATCACCCACTACACTCTCGGAGTGGTTGGCGTTAGGAAGGGCATCCAGCTGTAGAAACACTGCCAGATCTGACTGGCCTGGTGCAGCCTTCGGGCTCCCCAGACCCCAGTTGAACCGTCCAACCCATGCTAGCATGGAAAGCGGACGTTAAACGATGATGATGATGATGATATATATATATATATCATCATCATTTAACGTCCGCTTTCCATGCTAGCATGGGTTGGACGATTTGACCGAGGACTGGAGAACCAGATGGCTGCGCCAGGCTCCAATCTGATCTGGCAGAGTTTCTACAGCTGGATGCCCTTCCTAACGCTAACCACTCCAAGAGTGTAGTGGGTGCTTTTACATGCCACTGGCACAACGGCCACACTCGAAATGGTGTTTTATACGTGCCACCTGCACAGGAATCAGTCCAGTGGCACTAGCAACAACCTCGCTTGAATGTTTTGTTCATGTGCCACCAGCACAAGTGCCAGTAAGGTGACGCTGGTAACGATCACACTCAAATGGTGGTTTTGACATGCCACCGGCACGGAAGCCAGACAGCTACTCTGGCAGTGATCCCGCTCGGATGGAGCTGTTATCGCTCCACTGGCACGGGTGCCAGTCATCGAATTTGGTTCAATTTCGATTTCACTTGCCCCAACAGGTCTTTGCAAGCAGTTTTGTGTCCAAAGAAGGAAAGGTATATATATATATACACACACAAATATTCTTTTATTCTTTAATTTGAATCAGTCATTTGACAGCATCCATGCTGGAGCACTGCCTTAAGTCCAACAAATCAACCCCAGGATTTATTCTTTGTAAACCTAATATTTATTCTATCGGTATCATCATTCCCAAACCGTTTACTTATAGGGACGTAACTACACCAACATTGGTCAAGCGATAGTGAGGGAACAAACACAGACACACAAACATATATATAAATATTTATATATATATATATATATATATATATACATATACATATATATATATATACACATATATATATACATATAAATATATGAGTAATTGAATGAATTATCTTATTAAGGATAATTCGAAAGATAACCGATACCTGGGTAGCAAATTCACATCAGAAAGAACACGGTTGATGTCGACATCAAAATGCACAAAAAACTTTTAGCAGACCGCTCTCAAGGAGCCCATGGCGGTAATGAGTGTCTCTTTATAATGAGTGACGTCAGAGTGGCTGAATGTAGAAGAATCTAGAAGTTTCTAAAGGTTCAAGAGTTCAAACGAAGTAGGAGGAGGGAGGCATAAGAATAGTAAGGTGAGAGAGTGCAGGTCAAAAGAATGGTGGGTTTAAATGATTTCTTTTGTGAATGAGTGCCTGTGTGTGTGACTATATAACTGTCTTAATGTGTATATGTGTGTGTCTGAATGCGTGATTGTGTTTGTGGATGGGTAGATGTCAGAAAACTGACAGCTGTGAGGTGAAAGATCTGTGTCTGTGTGTTCGATTATGTTTACTGTATAGAAAGGAAAGTGGATAGCGAAAGGGAGAAAGAATCGGGCGAGGTGAGAGGCAACGCAAGAATGGATAGTAGTAGTTGGGAATATAAGAAAATCTTTATGACTATTGGGGTGAAATATAGGAAAAAATTTATTTTGGAAATCGAGGGGTTATCTATATTAGTCACTATTTATATGAATGAAAGGTGTGTCTTTTCCAGTGTAAGCACCTGTAGGATCTTTCGACGATTGTGTTTATTAAAGGGCCTTTGGCGAACAAAATATGAAAAAGTTCGGAATTACAGATGCCACAAAATTTTCTGCCTTTATCAAACGGGAAGGACACCGACAAAATGGACCATTCGAGCTTGAACATAGTGTTATTGTTCTTCAGACGCCAGACTAATTTGCTTAGCCCCGTGCTGTGTTACTTTCTCTTATCTCTGAAAGTGGAATAATGGTTGGAGACCCTTTGGGCTAATTTAGAAGAGGTTGCACCAATATAGAAGTAGACATCGGTTCCAGAAGAGATTTTGCATTGGTAAGTGGTGTTTCTAATTTTGGAATTTTTGGATAAGAACTTTAATCTGTTGGGGTTGGTTTCCGATACTAAGACAGAGTTTTTATTGTTGTGATAGGTGTACAAATTGTTGCTGGCTTTGGCCACGATACTATTCATCTTATTATCATTACTATTAGTTGTAATATCGTCGGCAAATTCCCTGGCTATAGGAATGCTGCGATTGTTATCATCAATAATGTAACTGTTATTAAGAATGCTGGTACTATTACGACTAACACCACCACTGTTAATAATCTGGTTAATCTGCCTCCCTCCTCCTACTTCGTTTGAACTCTTGAACCTTTAGAAACTTCTAGATTCTTCTACATTCAGCCACTCTGACGTCACTCATTATCGCCATGGGCTCCTTGAGAGCGGTCAGCTAAAAGTTTTTTGTGCATTTTGATGTCGACATAAGTTCCTTGATTTTCCTGATGAGAAATCTGCATAATGTACTCCTTATTCCTTCGGAATTAGGAATATGCAGCCTTCGAAACATATGTCGAGAATAAAGGATATTTGTTAACTAGTCGTTCAACTCCATTCTTTCATATACTTATATATATATATGAGTGAAATATACACACACGTACATATGAGTGAAATTTTCACTCCCTTATGACAACCCATAGTTCTATCTCTAAGGAACTATTTTTGTAATATGCATGGTAAAATTTTGGAGGGAAAATTGCGGATTCAATTGTCTATATAGGTTTGGCCTATGCTTACTTTCTCCCACTATTCCGACGTTGCCTTCGCGGGAAGTAGAGGTACGTAGCATCTGAAAAATCTATTTAAATGGAGGGTCACGCTGATGAAAGACATGGAGTTTATATTCCTAATCTAGAAACACATTCATAAATAACCATTAGACTTTGCTTTCGTTATTTCTTCCTTTTGGTTTGTATATGTGAATTACAGGGATATGTCATATGTGGAGTCTCATTTGTAGAAAATAGAAATAAAGAGTCTTTGACTGCTTTTTCTAATTTTTCGGTATGTGGCTAAGCAACCTATTGCCTGCCTCTTTTATTTATATACAAAAATATAAATTGAATTTATATATATATATATATACATATATACGACGGGCTTCTTTCAGTTTCCATCTACCAAATCCACTCACAAGGCTATGGTCGGCCTGAGGCTGTAGTAGAAGCCACTTACCCAAGGTGCCACGCAGTGGGACTGAACCCGGAACCATGTGATTGGTAAGCAAGCTACTTACCACACAGCCGCTCCTATGTGATATATATATATATATATATATTATGTAATTCTGTTTATATAAAATGTTTAAAATAATAGCATGAAATTCAATATTTTGAAATGCTAGCACAAAATTCATTTATAGTAACGATATCAAAATAAGGAAATAATTATGAATAGATTGGTAGATAAAGTAATTAAAATATTTTTTATTATAAACATATTTATACGACATATATTACACATTAAATGATTGATTAATTAGTTTTCTTAGAATTTGAACTTGTACACATTAACCTAAAATAAATAGACCTTTACAGTTGTAGTGAAAAAACAACTTTTTAAAATTTAAATTGGTATCTTCCAGTTATACAAATAATAATTAAATACTAATACTTTTGACCACCAAAATGAACCTTCTACATCACAAATATGAAATGCAGGATAAGGTACTGTTTACACAAAATTGTCATTGATTACCAAGATGAATGAATTTAACAAGGATATATATATACAAACAATAAATTTTCTTACCAAAGTCAATCTACATAAATCAAAACCAGCCATGGATTACTGAGATGAATTTACCAAGGATATATATTACAAACTTTAAATTTTATTACCAAAGTCGACCTGCATAAATCTAAACCAGTAAATTTTAAATCTAATTTCAAAAATACTTTCTCATATCATCATCATCGTTTAACGTCCGCTTTCCATGCTAGCATGGGTTGGACGATTTGACTGAGGTCTGGCGAATCAGATGGCTGAACCAGACTCCAATCAGATCTGGCAGTTTCTACAGCTGGATGCCCTTCCTAACGCCAACCACTCCGAGAGTGTTAGTGGGTGCTTTTTACGTGCCACCGACACGAGGGCCAGTCTGGCAGTACTGGCAACGGCCACGCTCAAATGGTGCTTTTTATGTCCCACCTGCACAGGAGCCAGTCCAGCGGCACTGCCAACGACCTCGCTCAAATGTTTTTCCCCGTGTCACCAGAACAAGTGCCAGTTTCTCGGCCAAATAGATCAGTGTGAAAAGCCTGGTTATATAGCAAGTTCAACATTTACAAAACGATCTGCTCAAGCTTAATCTTTTCTACACCGCAGAAACATAGAGCTTAAAATCTGAATTTTTGAAATGCAGTATTTACAGTAAAGAATAAAGGTATGATTATGAGACAGACATAAAAATACATGGCTAATATCATTACTGAGGTACTCAAAATTGAAATTGCTTGATCACTTAATCAGAAAGCTACA
The DNA here is from genome assembly GCF_006345805.1 of Octopus sinensis. Taxonomy (NCBI): domain Eukaryota; kingdom Metazoa; phylum Mollusca; class Cephalopoda; order Octopoda; family Octopodidae; genus Octopus; species Octopus sinensis. The sequence continues at coordinate 31,065,638 of NC_043005.1, forward strand.
TAACAACCTGAGTGTTGGTATTCTGCCTAAAACTTCCCTAACAGATCACATGGTAGACAGCCTAAATATAGAGGATACCAGTCAACAATAGAGGTCAAAGAGGGTGGCGATGGTCCACCTAGTAGGCGGTAAAAGTATCATACTATTAATGAATTAAATCGGTTATTATTTTCCACTGTTGATTAAAGAACTTACTCGTATTTCTTGAAAATTTTCTTTTGTGATTTCGACCTCCAATTTATGTTTATCCAATTCAATCTTGTTTGTCGTTCTCCTTTTTTTTCCTTTTCTTTTCTTGCGATCTCAAGAAATCCAGTCTTCGAAAAAATAGGAACAGCGACTAAACAATTTACAATGAATCAACAATTGTATTCGTTTTAGTTTTCTTAAAACCGACAGTGAATTTTCCGGTTTAAGGCAGGTTCTTTTTATTAATTGGTCATTTACCATTAATGAAGCTCTTATAAAACATTTCCATTTTCTTTTCATCCACCTCTTGTCTCTCATCATTTGAACATGTCCGAACCAATTATATTTAAATTAATTTGTAATTTTCACAATGTCACCTTATGGATCAGGATTGACCTCGGGTAACAATACTCTCTAGTGATCAGAGGCGAGTTCTTGTGCACACTTCCGCTATATCACAACACGCCCTTCAATCTTGAAACATTCCGTATATTGTTTTTCTCTACATTTATATACACCGTGTTAGTAATAATTAATTTAAGAGACTGTTTATTAATCAGAAGGAAACAAATGAGAAATAGTTGAAAGGGCTCACATGGCGGAGATGTAAATGGAACCGTTCCCCCACTTAAAAAAATTTTGGTAAATTTTTTTACGGAATCATATGTTTTAGGTTATGGGAGATTCCGATTCTGGAAAAAATTTTTCAAAAATCGCAACTTCAAAATTTCAACCCCCACCCTCCATTTCTTAATTTTTTTCCGGAATTTTTTTTTTTGCGAAATACGTACAAACATACGGAGATTATGATTCTGAAAAAAAAAATTGTTTGTAAAATTTCAATTTCTCAAAAAAATTGCTCTGAAAGAAATCTTTTGCAGAAGGTGAGTTGATTGATTACATATTTCTTTCATCATGTTATCGCAGTTTTATGAGATTTGGCGGTTAATGTTTACATCTTAACCCGGAAATGAAAATCCAATAAAATACTGGAACGGGTGTAAAACAATGTGTAAGAAGCGAATATGAAAAAAAAAAAAAAATTGCGCGCAAAGCAACGGGCGAGTAGGGAGAAAACTTCGGAAAATTCACAAGATCCGAGCTTTTCCCTCATAACTTTTTGGAAAATGGGGTTTTTTTCAATGAAATTTTATAGAAATACTTTTCAAATGGCATACATTACGATTATAAAGTAATTTGTGGGGGAAAGTAGGGAGAGGACTTTCGGAAAATTCCCAAGATCCGAATTTTTCCTCGTTTATTCCGAAACCACATTCACCTTTCTGCCGATACCCTAGCGTAGTACAACTACACTACGTAGTGTTTATTTCTACCCACTTTCAATAATTTTTAGTGTTTTGGCTTCAATTTTGTTTCCTTTTCAATTATTTTTACTCTTTTTTAACCCTTCGCTGTTATTCACTCGTTATTACTTTATCTATATCTATCTATCTATCTATCTCTATATCTATATATATATATGGCATTCTTTCCATGTAACTCGACAAAATCAAAACATTTCACCGGGTATTTCTCATTTTAAACTTGAAGAAAAAAAAAAGCCTTGCATATTTGTTCTTACCTGTTTCATGTGTGCATGTAAAATCGGCAAATTTCCAAGCAGAAAACAGAATCGAACTGTCACTTGCTTCCACGGAAATATCCGAAGTGAAATGTTTTGATTTTGTCGAATCATATCGAAAAAATGCCATACATATATACATACATACATGTATATATGTACACACACACACACACACACACATACATACATATATATATATATATATATATATATATATATATATTATATATATATATATGCACACACGCACACATACACATGTATATATGCACACATGTATATATACAGTTATGAGGAAAAACTTGGATCTTGTGAATTTTCCGAAGTCCTCTCCCCACTCTTTGGAAAAGATTTTACCCACAAATTACTTTATAATCATAATGTATGCCGTTTGAAAGGTATATATAAAATTTCATTGAAAAAAAAAAAAAAAACAGTTTCCTAAAACCCATAGCCAAACAGAATAAGATCCTGAAATAACATAATTTCTTGGTAAATTAAATTTTCAAAAGCCATTTCAGATATTTAAAATAGATGGGTCATTGACACTACAGATTTTGTTGTTGTTAGGGTCTCATCTTATCAAAGTGACACACACCAATGGCATGGCATCAAAAACATTATTTTGAGCTTTTAAAAATTATTTTCACAAAACTATTATTTTTCTATTTAATGAATATTTTAAGATTTCTTTTATGATTAAAAGTCACTTGATATAGTTTTAAACAGTGTCAATTCAGGCAAAGTATTTGATTTGAATTTCATAAAGTTTGAATTTCCAACTTTCAGTACTTGTGCGTAAATATCTTCTCACCAATAATTTTCATGTTAACTCTTCATTGTCTCTTATGTCTTTATTTCAGGTTATCCGATGACAGTTAAACATATTCCACTTCAAATTTTGAAGACCAGCAATTACACCATCAGCCAATGTTAGCCTGATTCTACAAGTTTTGATTAATTGGATGTGAGATATTTTCCTGGAATTGAAGTTCTTTCAGTAGTATTTATGGGAAAATTTTGTGTAAAAGTTAAACTGAGAAGATTTACCATAAAGTCTTAACTGATTTGTGTGTACGGATTTAGATATTTAGACATGACCTTGCTAATTGGAGTGAGTTTATTTACCACTAGTTAATTATAAGAGTCTATTCTAATAAATTTTCTTGAAAGCATTTCTAATCATCTTGAACATAAACAAACTTTGTTAATGTCCACCATACAGGGATAATAAAGTCTTGGAAATATTTCTGTTATATATTACAAAAACTACAGAAAGAAGTTAAAAGAAATTTTATATTTTAGGGAAAAAAGAGAAAATTATGGTTTTTAATGAATCACAGACTAAAATTGTTGATTCATCTGGTCAGACACAAGAAAACCTAAAAGAGAAATCACACATTTGTGATATATGTGGAAAGATATTCACATCATTAAACAATTTAATTGAACATAAATTAATTCATTCAGTATTGAAGCCGTATCACTGTGAAATTTGTGGTAAATCATTCACTAAAAGCAGTTTCTTATCTCAACATGAACGTATTCATACAGGAGAAAAACCGTTCCACTGTGATATTTGCGGTAAAGCATTTTCTCAGAGTGGTCATTTGTCTTCCCACAAACGTATTCACACAGGAGAGAAACCATATCATTGTGATGTCTGTGGCAAAGCTTTCTCCCACAGTTGTAGTTTGTCAAACCATAAAGGTATCCACACGGGAAGGAAGCCATACAAGTGTGACATCTGTGCAGAAACATTCTCTTGCAGTGGCAATTTGTCTTCTCACAAACGTATCCACACAGGAGAGAAACCATTCCAATGTGATGTCTGTGGCAAAATGTTCTCTCAAAAGGGTAATTTAGCTGACCACAAATATGTTCACACAGGGGAGAAACCCCACGTCTGTGTTATTTGTGGCAAAACATTCTCTCAAAGCAGTAGTTTGTCTTCTCACAAACGTATTCACACAGGAGAGAAACCATACCATTGTGATATTTGTGGTAGAACATTCTCTCACAGTAGTGGTTTGTCTTACCACAAACGTATTCACACAGGAGAGAAACCATACCATTGTGATATTTGTGGTAAAATATTCTCCCAAAGTGGTAGTTTGTCTTCTCACAAACGTATCCACACAGGAGAAAAACCATACCATTGCGATATTTGTGGTAGAACATTCTCTCTCAGTGGTAGTTTGTCTTCCCATAAACGAATCCACACATAAGAGAAACCATATCAATGTGTGAAATTTGTGGTGAAAAGTTTTCTGGAAGTTTTGGTTTGTCTCAACATGAACATGTCCACACAGGAGATGAACCATACCATTGTGATATTTGTGGTAAAGCATTCTCTGAAAGTGGCAGTTTATCTTCCCATAAACATATCCATACAGGAGAGCTCTAAAGATGGAACAAACTCAAGCCTATGTGATGCCTGATGTATTGAGAATTTGCCCTTTTGGGATATGGTCCAGTATGAAATGTTTCAGATGTTGTGGTAGCATCTCATGTCCAATGTCTTTTTTTTACTTTGAATCCATGTTACACATGTATACAAGATGATGGAAAGTGCAGGAATCTGATGTTCTTCATTGTGATATTCTTACCTCTCCATATTGGTTTGAGTTTGGTTAATTCAGGCATTATCTGTGAAGTTCTTGCAAGCATTTCAGGCCTCGATCCATTATCTTTAATAACTGACCACAAGTTTTTGCTGTGCTGCACTATCTCTAGTTTTTGTCCTTGTACAGAGATGTCTGTTGAGATGGTGCCATTGGTATTTATTTATATTTTTTTCCCATTGATTCCCATCCCAAACTTGGTGGAAGCTTTATCAAACTAATCCAATCAATTCTTCTCATTTGGCCAGGCTATCAATGTTGTCAGCAAATCTCAAATTTGTCTTATTCCTCCTTCTGATACTAATTGTGTGCACATGGTTGTTAAAGGTATTGCTCATGGTCTGCTTCAGGAATATGTTGGGGTAAAGGAGGCAGCCCTGGTAAACTCCTACAGTATGGCATCACTCTTCAAATTGTATGAGTACTGCAATGGTTGTCTTCACATAAATTTTGTTAAATAGTCTGAATTAGCTTCTGCTCCATGTTGAATTTTTTCATTGTGAGTCTTGGAATGTCATGCCTGATACTATCAAACATCTTAAGGACTATGAAAACATGGTAAACAGTTTTATATGTAGTACATTAAACCAATTATAGTACATTAAACCAATTATATAATTTACAGACTTGATCAATGTATGATAAAACGTTCTTCAGTTTTCCAAACTGGTCTTTATCAACTGTTTAATTTGAAGCTATGTAATTGATGTTATTTGATATTAAATAAGGCAGCGAGCTGGCAGAAATGTTAGCACACCGGGCGAAATGCTTAGCAGTATTTCGTCTGTCTTTACGTTCTGAGTTCAAATCCTGCTGAGGTTGACTTTGCCTTTCATCCTTTCAGGGTCGATAAATTAAGTACCAGTTGCATACTGGGGTCAATTTAATCGACTAGTCCCCTGCCCCCAAATTTCAGGCTTTGTACCTTTAGTAGAAAGGATTATTTGATACTAAATATTAGAGATTATTGTGCAGAGAATGAGAGATGAACACTTGATTAACTTTGTATATTAAATGATAACGATGGTGGTTTATCTAGTAAACATGTGATGTAGCCAGTTTATTGATGGTAGACAAGTCAGACACACTCACAGTAAAATATATTTCCCAGTCACTGATAAGAATGTGATACCTGTTGTGTAAAAAGCTCCATATGTGATCCATTGTTATTACCTAGAACAAGCAAGTTGTGAATATTGCATCCTTTATGAAATAAAATAACTAAATTGTTGTAATTTTTTCTACTGTTGGTAATACATGAAAGGTGGAGGTGCAATGGCCCAGTGGTTAGGGCAGCGGACTCGCGGTTTCGATTCCCAGACCGGGCGTTGTGAGTGTTTATTGAGCGAAAACACCTAAAGCTCCACGAGGCTCCGGCAGGGATGGTGGTGATCCCTGCTGTACTCTTTCACCACAACTTTCTATCACTCTTACTTCCTGTTTCTGTTGTACCTGTATTTCAAAGGGCCGGCCTTGTCACTCTCTGTGTCACGCTGAATATCCCCGAGAACTACGTTAAGGGTACACGTGTCTGTGGAGTGCTCAGCCACTTACACGTTAATTTCACGAGCATGCTGTTCCGTTGATCGGATCAACCGGAACCCTCATCATCATAACCGACGGAGTGCTTCTTCAATACATGAAAAGTAATTTCTTAAACCCCAGTCAGTATTTATTAGTCTCTAGTAGTATCAAATTTTGAAATTCCTTTTACCCAAGTCCTTAACTAAGTTAGGATTCATAAATAGTATTTCTGGAGAGAAAGATTCCACATTTTCTTTCAGTCTCATAAATATTGATCGAAGCTATCTTTTCTAATCGAAACATGCAGAACAAATGGGAAAACTTCTTTTATTGAAAGCTAGCAACTCTGACAACCATCATCATCATCGTCTTAACATCCACTTTTCCATGCTTCTATGGATTGGATGGAATTTATTGTGGCTGGATGTCCTTACTGTTTCCAACCGTACTTGTCTCCAAGCAAGGTAACAAAATATATCTTAGATAGCATAAAAAAATACAAACCCTATTCTACATCAGAAATTGGGAACCTCACAAGACTAGTTTTCTGTAACCAGTTTTATAAGTCAATAAAATTTATAGAATTTCTGCTGGCAATTGTTGTAAAATGTCTTGTAATTATATATGTTAACCATTTATGTTTCAGTTTCATTAATTCTATTAAGTCTCACAACCAGAATTGTCCTCATCATCATCATCTTTTAATGTCCATGTTCCAAACGCAGTTTGACAGGATCTGGTTTGTTTGAGGCTTGCATTGTGCTCTAATGTTTGTTTTGGTATGCTTTCTACAGTTCGGTTGCCCTAATGCTAACTGTTTTACAGAGTGCACTGGATTATTTTCTCATGGAACCAGTACTGGTGAGATCACCAAGCAGTTTGCAAGACTAAAATCCTCTTTGACTGAATGGGGCTACAGTAGAGAGAGAGAGAGAGAGAGAGTGACCATGGTTATCTCAGCAGCAATTCAAAGTCTTCTAGTTGGAGAAAGAGTAGGTTCTAATGATGTTGCGATAGATATATTATAAATATAAAGCCGAAAGAAATACTGCTGAGCATTTCTTTCGGCGTCATAAATAGTTGTTGACAACTTTACGGAAATGAATGAAGGGAGACAATCGATCACTTACTGACGCTTTTCTGTTAGTAAACAATTTTACTGACTGAAATGAAGGCGATAAAGTATAAGACTTCAACAGATTTCCTTTTTACCAAGGAACGAAACCAGTTTCATAAAGGCTTGAAACGACACCTTCATATTACAAGTGTTTATTTTATCAACCATGATAATGATGAACCATGGCTAAGATGGAAGCGGCAGCATCAATGACAATTTCAACTCCGTGAGGTGCACTGGCATCGTACAATACCAATGCCAGGGTACCTCAACCATCGTAAAGATTGTGTATGTGTGTGCATTACACATGCAATATATACTGTAGCTATGTGGTTAAGAAGTTCACTTCCTGACCATAGATGGAATCTGAAAGAAACTCAACCACTTGCATTAGAAAGGGCACCTTTAGAAACCATGCCATCATAGGTATTAGAGCATAACACGGCCATGTGGTTTACTGGATCTTGTCAGCATATGGAAAATGAACTTTAAATGATTTATAATGATAATATAAATAAATATTTATGTGCACACACACACACACATACATCTGAATAGGTGTGTATTTCTGTCTCTTCGTCTTGCCAGAATGTGATGGTTGTAAATGAGTGTCATGGTCATACAAGTGGTGTGATTTTGTTTCCAATCCACTGTAAAAAGACACCTGGCCATAAGGAAATATCATTTTCTTTGGAAACAAGTGAAGAAATGCCAAAAGGTCCAAGTGGAAGGAGCATATGCTCGAGGAAAACATAGGAAGAAGTGAAAGCCTGATCTCAGAAGAGTGAACCTCTCAAAAGATAATGGATTGCAGTTAAAATGTTGTTTTGGAGAAGACCAGTTGAATCCATTTAAGTATAGGGAAATGAACACAAAAATGATAATGGTATATTGGCATAAAATGCTGGAATATATTTGGGATAATTTTGTGGAGATCTTGAACACACATTATATTATATATTGTATCATATGATCATTAAAGATGCAATTACTTGCTAACATGATGGCCAATATGGCTGTGATTTTATCATCACCACCACTAAAATGGTCACAATGTACCATGTTCCTCCATACATGGTTGGATTATGTTTGCTGCATTGCTTAACCAATGATAATAATAATAATTTTCCTCAAGGTCCATAAATCACAAAGTTATAGAAAGTTGACTGTAGTAATTCTAAGTTCCCTTGATAATTGGTTTGCGAAGGGCAAGGTCGATCCCTTAAACCCAATGTTCAGTTGTAGTTGTATTTGTTGACTAAAGTCCATGGTATATTCATATTTACAGCTTATTCAATGAAATAAATATGGACAAAGACCGACATCCTTATGGTGCAGGCATGGCAATGTGGTTAAAAAGTCCATTTTGCAACCATGTGGTTTCAGGTTCAATCCCAAACTGAAGCACTGTGTGTGTGTTCTACTACAGCCTTGATTTGATCAATGCCATGTGACTTAATTTGGTAAATGGAAACTATGTAGAAGCCTGTCAAATAAATATACGCTTTTGTACACCTCCCACACACAATGAGGTGATGTCGAGTTTTTTGTTTGTTTGTTTGTTTCCTAACTTAGCTTGTCAAGAAGAAACTAATAGAATAATTACCAGACTTGAAAAATAAGTACAAAGATTGATTTGTTTGACTAAGCCCTACTAGATGCTCCAGTATGGTCTCAGTCAAAAGACTGCAACAAGTAAACGAGTCATCTTTTTCAGTCAGTATTGGCATCCTCATAATTTCAAACACTGACTTTAAATGTATGAAAATTTTCTTGCACACATTCCAGGCTTCAACAGACTACTCAAACTTTTTGCGTCATAAAATAAACCAATTTATCACAGATTGTAACAATAACAAAGAATGAGGAATTGGTTAAAGAATACCTTAAACCAATGATGCTTTTGTGAGACATCAACTTTTAACTCACAGAGTTTATAGCTCCATTTCTTCACAACTTGAAACTGCTGGCAAAAGAATTCAATTTCATTAGTATCATTGGAACAATGTAGACAAATTTGATAACAGAGGCTTTTATTTCTGAAAAAAATGTCGCTGGTATAGAACACAGATGACAAAAATAAAATGCTGAATATGGAAACAGTATTGGACTTGAGCTCTACAGAATGCTGGCATTTACAATCAGGATGTCTTCATGAAATACAACTGCTGTTATAAAAGAAAACTATTTCAGCAGCTGCTACTCAAATATGTAATTTTTTTTTTTTTGTCAGAGTATCGACATAATTACAGAAAATGTCCCGCCAGAAATGTCTTATCACAAAGAGTGAGAAAATGTTACATCACAAGTGTAGACTACTGATCTCAGGTGTGCAAACCATGGCACTTGAATGTGGATCATTCTCTACAAACTTTACATCTAGAAGTTTTTACCCGTGTTTGTTGTAAGCATTTTACCAGTTATGTTTAACGAGATTGCGTCCGCATAAGAAACTTTAACATCAAATAAAAGTTGATTGATTTGTCTTGAGGGTGAATTCGTGGTTCACAAAATTAGATCAGAGAATGAATTTTTAATGAAATGAGACGATTCGGTGCAGGTGTTTGGACGCTGGTAATTTGGCACAGCTGACTGGACATTGGACTTGTTTGGGGGGGGGGAGACTGTTTGGCACTGGAGGCAAACAGAGAGAGAGAGAGAGAGAGAGAGAGAGAGAGAGAGAGAGAGAAATAAAGATGTGTATTAAATGACTCCCAAATGCTACAACCGTCTCCTGTTCACATACAAAAAAAAAGTAACAAAACAAAACAGACGCACCTAAACAGAGGGAAAGAGAGGCGGGGTTATAGCAATCAGTGTAATTCAATACGGTACTACTTAAGAAGAATGGTCCCGGTGCGCGAACTTGCGCATCTGCAGTAGTTAGGGCGATCTTTCGGTATTGGTACAGTAAGTACCGGTAGTGGCTTTGTTTACATTTCTGAAGATAACAGAAACCCTTTTCTCCCACCCCTAACCCTAACCTCCCATATATATATATATTAAAAAAAAACACTTTCTTGAAATGTATCCGGTACTTATACCGAAGTTACGCCAAAAAATTATTTACTTTGTGTAAAAAAATTATTTATTTTGTGTTTTATTTACTTTGCTAGGTAGTCGTTGTAGAATCGACTAGCTAGCGCGGATGCGCGAGTACGCGCACCGGGACCACTCTTCTTAAGTAGTACCATTCAATACATCATGTTTATCTCTGATTTGTTGACAGTGCCAAAATTTAAATCCAGTCAGTTCTACTTTGTTGAAGGTGTAGAAAAATCCATTGCGAGAAATCTAGTAGTCGAGTAGTTTAGTAGTTGTGCCGACAAATTAGTTGTCAACTAGAATAAGAAACAAAATGTCTGATGACAAAACAGCGCCGTCACAACGTCTCATTATAGATTTTTAAACAAGATTCCACAATGGCAAGTTTTACTTCAATAAGTAGATTACGAATCAAATACAAGCGTAGATACATATATCACATCAATATAGCTTTTTGTTCAGTGTTTATCCATCTGTCCTATTACAAATAAGGATTTCTCAAATCACTTTTGTATGCCTCAATGGTTTCCAATGTATTTCTCCGATTTGTACTTGTTGGTAGACTGCAAGTTTAGACTTGCAATAAGATTTCTCATTGCTTCATAGTTAGATGGCTTCCCCACCTCCTGTGTGTGTGTATTTCACGTCTTTTTAAGAGACTACTACTATTAATGATTAAATTATTTCCTACATATTTAACAATGATAGTTTTTCTTCAGTGTGCTTTATTTTTGTGAGCAACAAGACGAGAATTCTTATCGAACCCTTTTCCACACAATTCACAGCGAAACGGTTTTTCTCCCGTGTGAATTCTTATGTGATTTTTTAAGTTACTATTATATCTAAAAATCCTTTCACATATTTCACAACGATACCGTATTCCCTCTCCATGTAGTATTCTTTTGTGAGCTTCAAGATGATAGTTACTACCAAATGATTCTCCACACATTCTACATTGATGTGATTTTTCTCTAGCGTGTATTTTTTTGTGTATCGTTAAATTACCGTTAGTGATAAAACGTTTCCCACATAATTCACAATGGTAAGGTCTTTCCCCGGTGTGACTACGTACATGGAGAATAAGGGCCGTATTATTATAGAAAGACTGTCCGCATACTTCACACTGGCACAATTTTTCCCCAGTGTGCGTCCGTTTGTGCGTTGTTAAGATATAGTTAGTGATAAAATATTTTCCACATATTTCGCAGTGGTAAGGTTTTTCACCAGTGTGACGACGTACGTGGATAACGAGGCACCAGTTATCACCAAAAGTTTTCCCACACATTTCACAACGAAACGGTTTTTCCCCAGTATGTATTCGTTTGTGAGCTGTAAGGCCTCTATCAAAGGAGAACGACTGTCCACATATTTCACAATGATAAGGTTTTTCTCCAGTGTGTACTCTTTTATGAACTTCAAGATGAGAAATATTAACGAAAGATTTCTCACAGATTTCACAATGAAACAGCTTTTCCCCAGTATGTATTCTTCTATGTTTCGTTAAATTACTTTTATAGGCAAAATATTTCCCACATACTTCACAGTAGAACTGTTTTTCCCCACTGTGTATTAGTTTATGAATCGTCAAACTACTCTTAAACGCATAATGTTTTCCGCATATTTCACAGTGAAAAGGTTTTTTTCTGTTGTGTATTTCTTTGTGCGTGAAGACTTCACGCTCTGAACAGAATGTCTTCCTACAAATCTCACAGCGATATTCAGAAATATTTTCGCGTAATGATCCCTCATTAGTGAACGTTTCACTCTGTAAAGGTTTCTCACCACTGTGTGTTCCTGTGACTGTATTCATAAAAGTAGTTGTTTTAGAATTGGCCGAGTTATTAACGTCCTCCATAT
>NC_043005.1:31080078-31142578 GCF_006345805.1 Octopus sinensis
TTAAGAAATTAAAGAGGAAATAGCTTACAAACTACAGAATTTTCTCAAGAAAGCCAAGAGAAAAAGATGTGGATCTTTTCGGTTTGAACGGCAGTTTTTTTCTAGCGGTGTCATATGAAATTGTCACCCATAATTATGACCTTAGTATCGATCTATTGCATTTCAATCTGCTTTAGGGTTAGAAATGTAAATAAACCCAATCTGTTTCTTAAACGAGGGACATATTCATGCGGTACAGAATGTTTTCACCTCAACAGACGTCATTGATTGGTTGAAATTGCAGAAATTGAATAAAAAAAACACCAAATATCTTACAAACTATAGAATTTTCTCAATAAAGCCAAAAGAAAAAGATGTTTTATAAACATATTCTACCAGTATACGAAGTTTAAAAGTGTTTAGTTACGTAGAAATTATTAAAAAAAACTGCCGTTCAAATCGAAAAGATCCAAAGATGTTTTATAAACACACTCTACTAGTATACGAAGTTTAAAAGTGTTTAGTTACAAAGATATTACTTTAAAAATCTGCCGGTCAAAGCGAAAAGATCCGCAACAGTTAATTATTTCGAAATTATAAACAGAAACAAATTGCAGATTCAGACTGTTGGTTCTTACAGACTATGATTATAAGAGATCACAAAAATAAAGGGAAAGAGCGAAATTTTCGGATTTAAGTGGTGGTGAAAAAAAATTACGAAAATTATTCGGTTGCCTTAGTCGTACTGAAGTTACTTCCCATAGTGACGGGAGTTTGAAAAGAAATGGCAAACACATAAAGTTGTCTCCCCTGCACTGGTAGTGACAGTAATAACTATAACTTGTTTCCTTTTAAGTAGGGAAACCTTATTTGCTGAGAAGCGACATAGGCGAGAATGGATTACGACTATATTATGAAGCGAGAATGAATTATAACTATATTATGAAGTATAAAAAATAAAAAAAGAGAAAAACTTTCCTAGTGTGTATAACGAGTTATCTCGCCATCTCATGAATGATAGCGAACAGCAAAGATATGAATTAGATGCTGCCATTCCATCCTTCGTTACATTTCCCATTTGGGAGTGGCGCTGAATCGATTGACTTATTTGTCACCAGGGGATGCAGTAAATAGTAAGACGTCTTCCCCTTCATGAAAAGTTACAGTTAGAGTTAGGTCTAACTTATGTATATACTGTCCTGTTATACAGCTGAACGTAAACCTCTACGCGCGCGCGCACGCACACACACACACAGCATACATTTTGCGTTTCCTCTACACCCCTAGGGGCAGATAGAGGAAAAAGAGACAATGGGAGAGCGGTAGGGTTTTGAAAATGTGAGGTTACGAGAAAGGGACCACTTTGGGAATGGGAGGGTTTATGGAAATTGAGAAAGAGATGCAAGGGGTTGGGGATGGCTGGGAAAGAGTGTGACTAGAGTCATAACTGACACTTCACAAAACATCGATTTAAATTGTTTCAGTGACATTAAATACACATTCAGTGACGTAACTGGCGCCATTTTACAAGTTAGCTCTACACCTGTGACCACAAAACCCTAGCAACTCGTAACAAACTTTAACTCATTAAGAATAAACCTTTATCTTAGGACACAACCCTCACCCAAACCTTAAACTGGCGTTGGTTACTAAATTCGACCTAACCCTTTCATCCAATCCTTGACCCTAATCTAAATCTAACCCTAGCGTCTTATTGTTTAAGCTGCACCCTCCCCAACAACCCTTAACATGCAACTTAACTATTCACTATAAAAACCTTTCTCTAATCCCTAATCCTACACTTGTCTAAACCCTGTACCTCAATCCCGAATTCTAATAGCAAACCCTCAACAAAATGAGAAAAAAACTATCTACTTTTAGTCATTGGATAGCTGTCATACATGACGATATGTAAACAATGGCGAGCTAGCAGAAACGTTTAAGGCGGCGAGCTAGTAGAAACGTTAGCACGTCGGGCGAAATGTTTAGCAGTATTTCGTCTGCCGTTACGTTGTGAGTTCAAATTCCGCCGAGGTCGACTTTACCTTTCACCATTTAGGGTCGATAAATTAAGTACCAGTTACGCACTGGGGTCGAAGTAATCGACTTAATACCTATGTCTGTCCTTGTTTGTCCCCTCTATGTTTAGCCCCTTATGGGTAATAAAGAAATAGATATGTAAACTTGAAATCATGTAAAATGAAGTTGATATACTTATAATAATATTTATAAATTAATTTTTGAAAGGAAAATAATAAATATGATTAGCATATGTAAATGTGTCATCATTTAACATCCGTCTTTCACGTTTGTATGGATTGGACTGTTTGACAGGAACCCCACAAACTGGGGAATTGCACCAACCTTCAATGTCTGCTTTGGGATGGTTTGCCATTTTTGCAAACACTGGCACCAGCAAAGATGCTAAGTATGTTGCAAGTCAAATGAAATGTTCCTTCACTGAATGGGATGACATTATGCAAGACTGAAGTATGGCAGATGGACAGGCATAATTATGCTGCTATAGAGGAGATACGTGACTATTCTGCATATAAGAGAGAGTGCTGAAAAATTCTTGGCTTTCGATAAAATGAACTACAGGAGGATCAGTTATGATTTTATTCAACACTAGAAGTATCGCCCGGCGTTGCTCGGGTTTGTAAGGGAAATAACTATATAAGCATTTTTAGTGAGTTATAGAAAAAAATAGCAAAAAATGCATTAAAAATGGAAAAAAAAAATATGGTAATTTTTTTTTAATCGTTGACTCATCGTAGACATTTTTAGAGAGTTACTTCCCTTATATAATAGCGAAAAATGCATTAAAATGGAATAAAAAATGATGGTAATTTCTTTTTTAAATCGTAGACTCATCGTAGACGCAAGCTAATACCCAGAAGGGCTCGATAGGAATCACGACTATAAGATACCCGGTTTTGGTTAAACTGCACCGCAAAATGTGGGAGTAGTTAGGAATCTAAATCGTAGGAGACAGACACACAACTTCACTTTTATATATAAAGATTTGTGCAACATCTAAAACATTCGGTTGTGCAAATTGTTTGTAATTGCCGTTTTTGTGGATCTGTTTCAGCTTTTTTAGCGATTTCTGTTTTGGCGACTTCAAGTCATGAAGTCGTTGTTCTAAAAGAACGCTGGTCTCCTTGACTACGCTTTACGACGTTGATTTCCTTGCACTCCCTTCCCCACAGCTTCACGAGGGAGAGAAGAAGAGGGAAAAGCAACACAGGTGCAGATGTGAGCATGGACGCCAACTCCGCCGCCATCGACACACGAAAAATTATGCATTAAAATGGAATAAAAAATGATGTTAAATTATTTTAAAAATCGTAGACTCACCGTAGACGCGCGCTAATAGCCAGACGGGCTCTATATGAATCACGACTATAAGATACCCGAATTTGATTAAACTGCACCGCAAAATGTGGGAGTAGTTAGGAATCTAAATCGAAGGGGACAGACACTCACACAACTACAGTTTTATATATATAGATATTCTCCTCTTAGATTCACAGGCTTATTGTAGCAGTCCTTAAGTTTATCTAAATCCCAGAAAAAGAACTCGGAAGGACAAGCCTCTGTAGCAATGATCACTTCCAAATAGGAGTGAAATTTCGTTCTCTTGAGGTGTTTCTTCAGCTGTGGAAAGAGATGACATTTGGAGGGGGCCAAGTTAGGAGAGTAAGGTGGATGATCTACCAATTCGAAGCCAAAGCTGCGTATTTTCTGTAGAGTTTCATGTACTGTGTGAGATGGTGCATTGTCCTGTAAAAACAGGACACCACGGCTCAGCTTTCCAAGGTATTTCTGCTTCAAAATTTCATGCAGTTCGTCCAACAGAGACATGTAGTATTCTGTGTTGATGGCAGGTATTTCAGGAGGAGTACTCTATCTTTGTCCTAGATCACTGAAGCCAGAATCTTTACATCTGACCTCTAGGTCCAAAACTCCTTGCGATGTGGTGAACCGTTGATTGCTTCTTGATCATAATGATGAAGAAAAGACTCATCCATGGTGATTAACGAGCCATAAAATCAGCCTCTCCTGCTGCAAAACAGTCCCAAATCGCCTTTGATGTTGTCACTCTGATACGCTTCTAACTGTGTTCAAGCATTTCAGCATACCTTTTAAGGAAAGATTTGTCATGTCCAGAATGCTGTAGATGATGTGGCCAACTATTTCACTGGAAATTCCAGCAGTCTTAGCTATGACTTGAGCTGATATCCAACGGTCCGCGAGAATCATGATGGACACAGTGTCAGCATTGTCTCCTGTGGTTTAGGAAGATCATCTGTGGCCTCGAAATGCCTGAAACTTCGACACTTAGATTTTCACTGTGGAGTAAGATGGGCAGCCATCCTTCAAGACTTCCTTCATCTCACCGTGGATTTCTGCCGCTCCTTTGTCTTGCAAAAAGAGGAACTTCATGTGGTTCAATTTTACCAAAACCCACTGTAGAATTTGCCATCATGCGTTAATATGCCAAAAAGATAAAGATATATTGTATGTCATCACGAAACTAATTTGCGATTGGCTCAGACAACTTTGCGTGATTCGAGCAGCAGAGACAATGAAAGTGACGACGAAAGAGCTAAGCGACTACAAAGGAGGAGGTCGTATGACCATTCGGTGCCTTTTCGACAAACGAGTTCAGCTCGATCTGCTCACAATTCAAAGAACGCTGCTACCACTATCAATGAAAGAGCCTCAAAGATAGCTGAACAACGGTCAGTCCGCAATTCACAAAATGCTACTGCCACTGCCAATGCAAGTGCCTCCGAGACTGCTGAAAAACACTCAGTCCGCAAATCACAGAACGCTGCTGCCACTGCCAATGCAAGAGCGTCCGAGACGGCTGAACATCGGGCACTCCAAAATTCACAAAAAGCCTCTGCCACTGCCAATGCAATACCCTCCGAGACCGCTGAATACCGGGCACTCCGAAATTCACAAAACGCTGCTGCCACTGCCAACGCAAGAGCCTCCGGGACTGCTGAAAAACGGTCAGTCAGCAATTCAGAAAACGCTTCTGCCACTGCCAATGCAAGTGCCTCCGAAACTCCTCAACAACGGGCAATCCGCAATTCACAAAACGCTTCTGCCACTGCCAACGAAAGAGCCCTCGAATCTGCTGAACAACGGTCAGTCCGAAATTCACAGAACGCTGCTGCCACTGCCAATTCAAGAGCGTCCGAGACTGCTGAACAACGGGTACTCCGAAATTCACAAAACGCTTCTGCCACTGCCAATACAAGACCCTCCGAGACCGCTGAATAACGGGCAGTCCGAAATTCACAAAACGCTGCTGCCACTGCCAACGCAAGAGCCCTCAAGACTGCTGAACAACAGGCAATCCGCAATTCCGAAAACGCTTTTGCGACCGCTAATGCATGAGCTTCTGAGAATGCTGAACAACGGGCACTCCGAAATTACATCCATCCATGCACTCATCTCATCCGATATTACTTAGAAACACCCATCCATCCATAAATCTCTGAATCCATGGATCCTTCTATCAATGCATACAGGCATGCATCCATCAATCTAATCTGTCCACATCTGCTTTCATTATTTATACGTACATTAATCCACACATGAATTAATCCATGCATCCATCTATCTATGCCTTCATCCACCAATTCCTCAATGCATCCATCTGTCTATCTTATTTCTTTACTACCCTCAAGGGGTTACACATAGAGGGGACAAACAAAGACAGACAAACGGATTAAGTCGATTATATCGATCCAAGTGCGTAACTAGTACTTATTTAATCGACCCCGAAAGGATGAAAGGCAAAGTCGACCTCGGCGGAATTTGAACTCAGAACGTAGCGTCAGACGAAATACCTATTTCTTTACTACCCACAAGAGGCTAAACACAGAGGGGACAAACAAGGACAGACAAACGGATTAAGTCGATTACATCGACTCCTGTGCGTAACTGGTACTTATTTAATCGACCCTAAAAGGATGAAAGGCAAAGTCGACCTCGGCGGAATTTGAACTCAGAACGTAGCGGCAGACGAAATGCCGCTAAGCATTTCGCCCGGCGTGCTAACGTTTCTGCCAGCTCGCCGCCTTATATCCATCTGTCTTTCTATCCATGCATGCATCAATTCCATCCATGATGCATCCATCTATCCATCTATCGATCTATGTATCTATCTATTCATGAATCCATCCGTCCACCCATGCTTCCATGCCTTCATGAATTTAGCCATGCATCCAACAGTCCAACCAGGCTTCTATCTATGCATACATCCATATAACCATCCATACATATATCCATGCATCTATTCATCAATATGTGCTTTCATCTATTCATCTATAAATCCATCCAGACATCCATTGGTGCATCCGTTCAGGCATCCAGGCATCGAAACGTGCATCCATTTATCTACCCTCCTATGCTTTTATTCGTCGTAGCATCCATCCATCTAGCCATCTATCCAGTCATCCATGCAACCATACATGCATTCAACTATCTATGCATCTATCCATACACGCATGCATGAACGATCCCTCATCCATCCATCCAGGCCCCTCCACACATCCACAATCTTTCTATCCATCGATACATTTATCAATTTATCTTAGTATCCACGAATTCAGCTATCTATGCAACCATCCAATCATCCAAGCCTCCATCCATGCAACCAGACATCCATCTACCTAACCATGAATTCATCTATCCATATGTCCATCAGTCATTTCGTGCATCCTTCCATCTACCCATCTATAAATTCATATATGCATCCATAAAAATAACCAGCATATATGTACTTCATTAAACCATCCCTGCATCCAATCATCCATCGATTCACACGTCCATGGTTCCAACATTTCATG
This sequence comes from Octopus sinensis, assembly GCF_006345805.1. Taxonomy (NCBI): domain Eukaryota; kingdom Metazoa; phylum Mollusca; class Cephalopoda; order Octopoda; family Octopodidae; genus Octopus; species Octopus sinensis. Next base: position 31,086,930 of record NC_043005.1, read on the forward strand.
CATCAAAACATACATATATGCACACCCACAATCTTCCAGTCTATCGATACATCCACCGATTTATCCTTGTATCGATGCATCCATCTGGCAATCCATCCATACGTATATATGCAAACGGATATGAAATACGACTAAAAAATACGTGGTATGTGTATAAATGTACGTGGTCTGGATTCGTCCTGCAAGCTTGTTCAATGACCTCTGGTGTTGCTACGTTTAAGTGTGATACCAGTGAGACTAGGATTTCTGACACGTGCACATTAGCTCCCATTTTTTCGACTTTGATACCTACCCATCTTTTAGTTGGGCACGAATACGAGGTATGGTGAAAGTGCTGGTTGGGAAAGACATAGATCATGAGATACGAACGATCTCCATGGAAACCTGGATGGTAAGTTGGTGGTCCTGGATGTGAGCAATAGCGAAAGAAGTGCTTTTAGACTAATCGCTGTGTACGCTCCGATTGGGGCGGGATAGCCAGATTTATTCAGACGTTTGGAGGTTTTCCCTGGGACGTATCGGTCTTCAGTACTAGGGGGCGACAGGAACGTCATCTTGGGTGCACGCCTGGATAGGGTGGGGCTAGCTGATAGTGTGTATGAGTATGTGTGTGTAAAAGCTTCACAAACCTACTCAGCCGTTGCTGTGTAGACTACAAATTTGTGATCTGTACAACCGACTTAGATAGAATCCATAAGCAGGGCCTGGATACTGGAAGCTGAACGCGTCTTTCCCGGCGCATCAAGCTTTTAGAGACCGGGCTAGTAACTTATTCTATCGGAATTATCGGGTGCAATCGTCAACAACTGATAGCAAGTAGGCCTGGAAAGGGTTATTTGAGTAGAGACATTAGGGTTTAGTCAGGAATAAGCGTTAGAGGAATCCAGAATAGAGGGAGACCTTGTTAGGAAACTAGAAGAAACACTTAGTAGAGGCATAGCGACCGATGTGTTGGGAGCAAGATTGGTTATTGGTTAAATCTTCAGTGCCAAGCACGAAGGTTGCGTTGTCAGAACAAGGGCATATGCACTAAGATACGAGGGGATGGAAGCCGTTCGATGGGCCCGGGTGGCGGAGACGCAACGTGAAACAAACCCACAATTCAGTCTTTGATGGGCCAGGACTGACACATGCTATTTTAGTTCAAGCAGACATGTGCAGAATTTCAGAAGCACTTTGATGACCTGTGCGGAGCGCGCGGTAGGGCAGAGTCGGAAGTGGATTTCACCTCCTACCATAACAGCATGCCACGCCTCTCGGCCACGGATACGGAGTTCTGTGAAATGCCGATAACAGCCGAAGAGAAGTCTCTGGGGCCTGGATGGTCTGTCCCTCGAGCTTTATCTTCATATGTCAGACTTTTTCGGTGATCTTTTGGCGGATGTCTAAAGCAACTGACAACAGAACGGGAGAATTACCAGTGCTGTGAGCCGTGTCATAGTGGTGCCGCTGAGGAAAGGTCCGAACAAGGGGGACCAAAGAAAAGAATTTAGGTCCGTAACTCTGTGAAATACTGATTACAAACTTTTGGTCAAGGTGATAGCCAAGAGACTGGCATGTATCGATAAGCTGGTCGGTGATATATAGACATGCGCTATCCCAAATAGATATGTCTACGACAACCTCCACTTCACGCATTACACCATAGAGAGGGCTGGTAAGGAAGCTGGCATAAATGGGATCATGGTCAATTTCGATCAGTGAAAAGCTTTCGGTAAGTTGACCGCCAATACTTGGTGGCTGTCCTTACATCGGCCGGTTTCGGTCTTATTTTCAGAGGCTGAATCGCTGCAATGTACAGCAACATCTATTCGGTGGTCGAAGTGAATGGTCACTTACCGGAATCATTTACTATCGCATGTTCGGTCCGTCAAAAATGCACACTCTCACCCCTCCTGTATGTGCTGGCTCTCGAGCTATTGCTACGGAATCTGGTTGTTTCGAAGGACACCGCGCGTGAACTAGGATGTGGAAGGTTCGTGTCGGCGTATGCAGACGACGTCACCGTAATAGTATGGGACATATCGGATATCGAGGTGATCGGCACTCTCCTAAGGGAGTATAAAGTGGTGGCAGGAGAAATTGGTGGGTATGCAGCTCGGCACTTGGAGAGGCTGGTTCATGTGAAGCGGCAGCGTTGTAGGGTGCTGGACGGAAGGTCCGGTTGAATTGTTTGGAGTCTGGTTTGGGCTAGACCTCCAGGTGAACAAGAATTTTTTTGGAGGTGGGAGTGATGCTCAGAGTGGCCAGTCCTACCAAGAAATAAGCAGAGAGGAAGCTGTCCTTGAAGGGTCAAGCGGAGCTGGCTAATGTGTTCATTGATTCTATCATCTACTACAGTTTGACCGTCGTCCCTTGCTCTGCCAATAGGGCAATGCAATGGATGACAGTTCCACATTGGAGTTCAATAGGGAATTGGTGATGGGCAAGAGCGATGACGTCCTCGTGAAATCCCTGGGCATAGGGAGAGATCTATTGGCTGCTCTTTTCCGGAGGACTTTCAGGCCGGGACCTATGGATAACTTCCAGAAACTCTTGGCCACGCAGAGACAGGCTTTACAGACACGGAAGTGATGTCAGATGGACCTATCCGAGATGTGAGCAGGGCGATAAAGCTGTCCTGCATCCACTCGACCATTGTCTGGAAATTACCGACTAGTAGAGATTTGTCAAGCAGCTGTTGTCGTGGTGTAGGAGGGACCCTACTTCTTTTGACCGGGAAGAGCAGGCAGTTTTTCTCTATCTGGTAGTTTTGGTGAAAGAAGTAGTGTGGTTGACGAGGTTGAAAGGACCAAAGATAGACACCTTCCAAATTCGGCCAAGGCGGGTGAATGTGGCGAGGATGATTCGTATGAATGGGTCTACTCTGAGCATGCGCCTGTAGGCCGGAATGAATGGAGAGGGTACCCACCCGAGGTGCCTTTGGTATTCATGGTGTCCAGGATGAGTAGGGTTCCTTGGTTGCTCCTTGGGTAGAGCTTCCCCTCTTTTGGACAATTTTATTCGGATTTTTATTGTTATTTTTTCGTCTTCGGGGACTCTCTGGCCGCCGGGAGAGATCAATTGGCTGGTCTTTTCCAGAGGACTTACGGACCGGGACTTATGAATAACTTCCAGAAACTTTTGGCCACGTAGTGCTACATGGTGGTGGTGGGGCTCTGTCAATTCGGGACAAGCTTTACAGACACGGAAGTGTTGTCAGACGGACCTATCCGAGACGTGAGCAGGGCAATGAAACTGTTCTGCATCCACCCATCTGGGCATTGCCGACTTGTAGTAATATTGTTATTGTTATTTTCTTATTCTTTCCTCATTGTTATTGTTGCTGCGGTCGTTGTAGTTATTCATTCACTATTATTCTTCCTTTCTTTTTATTATTTTCATTATTACTAGATCTTTATGGCTCTACACCAAAATTACTATCCACTAGTCCCTTGTGATATGAAACTGGCAATTGTGGGATCACTCATTATTGTCCACATAATCCTTCTTCTTCTTTGTAACTATTTATAAAGCGAATTGGACATGCATTATAACTTAACTAAATATAGATATCTGCAAAGAAAAAGAAAGAGAAAAGCAGTGGGGTATACAAGAAATACAAGACATACATAGTACTTATGTACAGAGACTTGAAAAAAAATAGCAGTCTCTATCTTCTTCTTCTCCTTCCTTCCTTCTTACTGTTTGAATCACTTTAACCAAATTTTAGCAGGCCGGATTTTTGATCATCACGGTACATCGCCAGCGACTCCCTGAAACTCTCCCTTGAAATCCCCGTTGAGAAATACTGATCTAAAAGAATAATTCAACAATGCAATTATTTGATCAACAAAAAAATTATGAAACGCTTCTACGTACTTCCCTATTGAGGAAATGGAACACATAAGCGCAAAAATAGAGGCATTAAATGCTTGATTTTAAAACCAAAATAATTGAATTTTGATTGAACTTCATCCAAGTTTAGCTTAATTCGCGCGTGCATAGAACGCACGAGCGCACGAGCCGAGCAATACTGCTAGCATATATATATATATATATATATATATATATATATATATATATATATATATATATATATATCAGTATATATTTATTTGTGTGTGTCTTTGTGTATTCGTACTCCTCCCATCGCTTGACAACCGATGTTGGTGTGTTTATATGCGTCTATAAGGGTATTTGATCTTGTTTGTAGCAATGTAGGTGCCACCCTGTACCCTCAATCACTATTAGTGATCATTGAACTTCTCGTTTTTGTTTTTATATTGTGTCTAGCCACCTTCGTTGTTTTATAATTTTCACATTACTATTTTTGATAAATTAGTAATGGTAAATACTATATATTGACAGGTAGGATTTAGCTACCTGACAGATAGGATTTAGCGTCCCGTCCAGGTGGGGAATATATACCCTATGGAAACCGGGAAACTAGGCTTTATGAGTCGTTATGACTTGAAAAAAGAAAACGTTACTTTTCATATACAGCCGAGAGAAACTCAACTATATTTGAATATATATGTTGTTACACAATGCGCTTTCTCGCAACATTGTTGTAGCTTTCAAATTATCTCACCCCACACTGGTCAGGCGGATAGGCCATATATATATATGGAGGATCCAATGCCACCCAGTACACTTCAGGAAAGAAGAAATCTGGAAGGCACCGAAGAACCTGTAAGTTCTACCTGCGGGGCAAATATTGGCATGGTGAGGACGGCAAAAACTGCCGGTTCGCCCACCCGACACCCCGCCAGAACTACAGGGGACTCAAAGAGAAAAGCTTTACCGAGGGAACACAAGAAATGTCTCCCAGGAAAACTTTCAAAAACGAAGTGCGCTACTCAGATGTTCTGCGCAACGCAGCAGCTGAGCAAGAGTCGTTTTTATGCATGGCGGAAAGAATTGTCCGGCAGCTAACCTGGCTACACCAAGCACAGAGAAGGAACCCTGCCCACCACTATGCAAGACCATCACAGTCAACAGACACGGGATGGCCTCCCCTAACGCCTGCACAGCCGTCACCCCAATACTTTTACTAAATATTGGGGGCCTGTTGCATCAAAATAGAAACAAAATTTCTTTCCTGAGAGATCTTACTGCATGCAATCAAGCCCTATGCATAGCACTTGTGGAAACTCACCTCAACCTTGATATAGAGGACACAGAAGTACACATACAAAACTATGCCATACTGCGAACAGACAGAAGGGAAAGGAGATGACCTCACACCCCAGGTCTTGATGACATACTCAAATTCGGTATGTGACACCTTAATTGTATACATAAGACAACATAATATAGTCATATGCAATACATATTGCCCACCGGATGCCCCAAATCACAAAGGCAAGTTTGAAGATTGCCTCACAAGAATTAAAGAAATCCTCATGAATCTGGAACACCATGTGACCATATTTCTTATGGGTGATTTCAACTTCCCCAACGTCAAATGGCCCGAAGGTCACATACTCTCAGGAATGAATCATTGCAAGCAAGTACAGGTGGAGTTCCTGCTCAACCTCACCAATGCCTTATTCATGGAGCAAGTTGTACTCAAGCCAACTAGGGCGAATAACATTCTGGATCTCTGCTTCACGAACAATATGGACATCATTCATGATGTGAAAGTGACACCGACATCAGTTTCGGATCACAACATAATAGAGCTGTCTATGTTTGGGCCGAAAGTAACCAGAGACATACAGCCTAAAGGAATCACCCGAAATCTCTCCAATCTGAACTTCCACTAAGCAGATTGGAAATCGATCCAAAAAGAGATCCTCAGAGAGGACTGGCCGGAATGTCTCTCCACACCAGACATTGACATGAAACTAGAATGTTTCATGTCTTCTGTGCAAGCCGTATGCCAGAAATATGTCCCAGAGCACAAGGCCAAAATAAATAGGAGCAAGATTCCAAGAGACAGGAAGATCCTCATGAGACGACGGACGAAGGTTGCAAATCGTCTCAACCAACATTCCAAAAGTATCGAAACGTCCCGCCTAAAAACAACACTGATGGAGATCGAAAAAAGGCTGCAACAATCCTATGTGAAGGAGAAAGCAGACAAAGAAGCCTGGGTTATAAAAAACATTAAATCAAACCCAAAGGCTTTCTTTCATTACGCGAAAGAAACAGTCTCAGTGCACTACAAGATAGGACCCCTCCTCCAAAAGGATGGCTCCCTCACAGACAGTCCAACTATGATCAGTGAGATGTTTTGTTTTGTTCTGACAACGTAATTCCTGGTTTTTCCTGAAGAGAAAGCTGCAATATGGTATCCTTATTTAATCAGAATTTGAAAATTGTGGCCTTTGAAACATGTGTAGAATGTAATAAAAGGAATTCTGTACAATCTTCGTTCAACTCCATTTCTTCTATTCACTAATTATATTAAACTTCAATTATCCGCGCCAACGCACGGTTGCAACACCATATGGTCATATCTCCAACCGTGTTTTTTCTGCTGTGATTTTTGCTACCCAGGCATCGGTTAAACTTTTGAGTAATCCGTAACAAGATAATTCATCTTTCCATTTCAACAAACATATACCGCTTCGCCAAGAAACTGCTACATTAACCGATACCGAAAATGGAGTTGTTCGAGATTGATGCGTCCCTTAAGGATATTCCTATACCACCGAAGGATGCCTTCCTTAAGGAATTGGTTTGCAAAACTAACGCTTTCATAAACCGGATTAGATGGCTTGTTTTCTTCCATGACAACGAGGATCTAAAATTGAATCGGGCAGCAGCATCGTCCGAATATTGTGGGCTTTTTAAGTCGATGGATACACCGCCACCTAACCCATGACTGAAGAAGTTTGAGGATGACTTGTGGGACATCGTAAGGAAGATTAAGTTCAGGAAGTCACCCAGGAGAAATGAACACCTCAGATACCTAGAAAAAATTACCAAGGATATTAATAGGTCGGATGGAATCTTGGTCCAGTCTGACAAGACTAGGAACACGTATAAGTTACCCATTAGGCAGTACTTAGATTTACTCGGAAAAGAGATCAAGAAGAATTATAGAACAACTAATTGGAACACACTGAGAAAAGTAAATTTGGAGATTAAGGAAATAATGTTTAAATACGGAATTCAAATGAGAACGCAGCCGCTTAGCCCTAAACAACCTAGATTCATAGTGAAGGACCACAAACCGAATTTCTACACCAACCCAGCGTTAAGACTCATATGCCCTGCTAGTTCCGATATCGGGACCATCAGTAAGTATATTTTAGATAAATATATCCCTAGTTTAGTAAATAAGCTGAAGCTTAGCCTCTGGGCTAACTCCTCGCAGGTCGTGAAGTGGTTCTCTTCCATCCCTAATAAGAACCGTACTAGGTTTATTCAGTTTGATATTGCTAGCTTCTACCCCTCGATTAACCCGAGTGTACTAAATAAGGCCCTGTGGCATGCTCACAACAAGGCAGGCCTCACTAGAGAAGAAATTGATATTATTTTAGTTGCCCGAAAATCATTTATAAAGTTTGAAAATAAGTTGTGGATTCGTAAAGATACTCCCAACGAGTTCGATGTGCCTATGGGTAGTTCGGATAGCGCGCAGATAGCCGATTTGGTCGGAATCTATATTCTCTACGAATTATCCGACCAATTCCCGGACATCGCGGGCGGCCTGTATCGTGACGATTGTCTGTTTTACCTGCAAAACACCACGAACAGAATCGTACAGAAAACTAAAAATAGGTTAGCTAGGTTCTTTAATAGAATGGGCATGAATATAGTTTTTGATAATGAACTTACTAAGGCTAATTTCCTAGCGATTCATACTGCCCTTACCATAAGCCTTCCACTAATTTAAAGTATGTCAGTGTCTTCTCCAATCATGCCAAAACTATAACAGACAATTTGGTTAAAAATATCTCTCTAAGATTGTCTAATTTGTCCGCTAGTGTCGACATTTTTATGCAGAAAGCGGAATTTTATAACGCCGCACTATCCAAAGCCGGTTATAGGCAGAAGGTAGTATATATTGATCCAGCCCTTCCGATGCTACCATTCGGTCATCAGGATAGGGCCGTCTATAATAACATAAATACTTTAAGTAGGGATGGGAGCGGGGGGAGTGTTGGAGCAGGTACTTCTGGATTTAATTTAGGGAACATAGATAATTTACGGTCCGGGGGAGTTCATACTAAACCAAAACCTTTTATTCAACCTAGAAACACCCACCTTAATGTCAGAGCTGGCTCCCCGACACATCACAAAAATAGGAATAAACATATTTGGTTTGTAATTCCCTTTGGTAAGCAGATTAGAACTAATCTTCCCCTCCTGTTTCGCCAAGCCATTGCCAGTAACTTTCCCAGGAATTCCAAATATTACTCCCCGGTTAACTCACATAAAGTTAGGATAGCTTTCTCCAACACAAAAAAACTTTCCCAGATAATCGCCTCCCATAATAATAGGCTGCTTATTAAGACCCTATCACCATTGTCCGGAGGCGCAGCTCCGTCTAATTCCAGTTTAACGCGCAGTAGGAATAATAATAGTAATAATGATAAAAGAGCCAGTACAGTGACTGGGAATCTCCGTACTAACCAGGGAGTAAATAATAGGATTTACGATAGAAGAAATGGTGATGATAATAACGTTAGTAATGGTAATAGGGAGGTGAGCGCAGTTCGGGTCATTAATGTAGAGAGTCCTAATAGCAACTTTAGCAACGTTTCCGACAATAGTTGTTCCACGGATACTAGCAATCACAGCGTTCTCAGTGATAGGGAATACACGGGGGATTGTCCGTTAATTAGTATTGATAACGAGGAGTATAATGTAGTAGGCGGCCGCAGTTCTCACAGTCATTATAGTAATAAGAACGCAGTATTAATATCAGAAGCAAATCCCAATAGAATTAGGTTCTTGTCTAGTAACTCCAAGATCAGAAATGCCATTTACCAATGCAATGTTTACACGGATTCAGATGTCTACTCGTATGTCGGAGCCTCATCGTCAAAATTGGCCTTGAGATTATCGAACCATTTCGCAACTTTTCGCGACGTTAATAAATACCAAGCTACAGGACTTAGCAAACTTATCTGGCGTTTGAAGAACGCGAATTCAGTTTTTAGGCTGGAATGGTCGATTTTGTCGGTAGCCCTCCCGTTTGATAGAGGCAGAAGGATATGTAATCTTTGTAACTCTGAGCTTTTCCACATATTGTTCGCCAGAGGCCGTTTGGTAAACGGGCTTTTACAGACTGCTTTTCGATGTCCACATTGGCGGCGTCATACGTTTCTTACATATAAATGATACCTAAGACAATTAACACCTTGATACCCTATTAAAATGAAAATAATTTTTGGAAATAATTAAAAAAAAATCTCTGAATAACTCTTGCAAGGGGAAACTACTCCCATTAGGCGATTGGTCGGTTTTTTAGAAGCAAACGCTGGAATTATATACCCCCCTGATTCTTTGACGAGGATAATTTTTTATACAAGCAGGCCACAGACGGACACACGAACACAGAATTATTTCAGCCGCCTGACAGGATTTTCAGCAGTGCTCATTATCTAGCGCCCCTCGCCAACATACGGTGGCGCACACATAGGCTAGTATACACACACATGCTTTTAGGTAGGGATTGTCTCGCACCTAAATAATACACCCTGAATTATTTGGTCACACAGAACATCTCCACATCCCTTGTTCTCATTAATCCCTCACCTACTAGATTTGACCGCGGCCTGACCTTGATTTATTCCAACGGACCTTTTTGTCGGCCCCCTCCAACCAACCCCCCGATTTCAACGTACATTGATAAACATTTTACCCATGGGCTCTTAAGGAGCGTCCTCGTTCGAATTGCTTTGCTGCGCCTTTGTTTTGTTTTGTTCTGACAACGTAATTCCTGGTTTTTCCTGAAGAGAAAGCTGCAATATGGTATCCTTATTTAATCAGAATTTGGAAAATTGTGGCCTTTGAAACATGTGTAGAATGTAATAAAAGGAATTCTGTACAATCTTCGTTCAACTCCATTTCTTCTATTCACTAATTGTATTAAACTTCAATTATCCGCGCCAACGCACGGTTGCAACACCATATGGTCATATCTCCAACCGTGTTTTTTCTGCTGTGATTTTTGCTACCCAGGCATCGGTTAAACTTTTGAGTAATCCGTAACAAGATAATTCATCTTTCCATTTCAACATATATATATATATATATATATATATATATATATATATATATAGAAAAAAGTAAAGAGTGAAAAAACTACAGAAGGCTTAAATGTTAAAAAATATATATATTTGCGTCAATATGTCTGAAGAATATTAGAAAATTAAAAAAAAAATTTTTTTCTCTTATAATGACATAATTTAAAAGAAAGACCGGTTTCGCGTGTAGCTTTTCAAATTTCTTGCGACGTTATGTTTATGTTGAATAGAGTTTTCGTTATGTTTATGTTCAGAAGAGTTCTAAATAAGGGAAGGTAGTGAGTGATTTCTTCCTGTGTAAGGGAGATAATCGCTTAAAAATGTTTTCCTTTCCCTTGGTGTGAATTTCTCTGTATCAGTATGTTCGGATGGTTGAGTCTGGGCTTGTACTTTTCAATGAAGAATGTTTCCTTGTTTAGTCTAAAGCACATTGGTAAAATGGAAAGATTAAAAATTGTGGTAGTAGTTGCTTTGCGCATTTCTCAATGTGCTCACTAAAAGGTATCATTCTATATTCTGGGAATGCAATCTGTTGTCGATGCAGTGTGCATCTACGTCTGAGTGATAGTCCCGTGGAACCCACGTAGTCTTGGTGGCAGCCCGAGCATTTTATGACATAAATTATGTTTTCAGAGGCACAAGTAAAGTTAGATTTGATCTTGAATTTCTGTCCCTCTTTAAAGAGGAATTCTTATCCTTCTAGCAGGTTAGGGCATGTTGCACAGTTCGATCTACCACATTTTTTTACTTTTGCATCCGTAATTTCAGAAGACAATTTTGCCTTTGTGAGAATCTTTTAAAGTGATTTAGGCTGTTTGTAGCTTTTAATGATTTGGTGTATGTTTAGAATTTCCTTTAATTTGGGGTCTTTATGAAGTATTGGTAAATTCTGGGTGATGATGGTGAAGGCTTCTTTGTTTCTGGGGTTGTATGTAGATATGTAAGGTAGTATTTTCGGGTAAGGTGTGTTGTTGTGTTGAACTTTTCTTAAAGTTTCTATGTTGATTTTTGTTGCACGTCTGATCCCATCCTCTATGAGTTGAGCTGGGTAATGTCTGTCAATTAGGGTGTTTTTGAGTTCTTGCAGTCTAAAGTTCCTGGTATTTTGTTCTGACACTATTGTGCATATCCTTCTTGCAAGGTTGAAGGGGATGTTTGTTTTAGTGTGTCTTGGGTGGCATGAATTAAAAAGAAGGTATTGTTTGGCGTCTGTGGCTTTGTAAAAAATGTCTGTTTCTATTTTAAGGTTAATTTTTTTAATTAGTATATCCAAAAAAAAAAAAATTAACCTTAAAATAGAAACAGACATTTTACTATTATTCTTCCTTTCTTTTTATTATTTTCATTATTACTAGATCTTTATGGCTCTTACACCAAAATTATTATCCACTAGTCCCTTGTGACATGAAACTGGCAGTTGTGGGATCACTCATTATTGTCCACATAATCCTTCTTCTTCTTTGTAACTATTTATAAAGCGAATTGGACATGCATTATAACTTATCTAAATATAGCTATCTGCAAAGAAAAAGAAAGAGAAAAGCAGTGGGGTATACAAGAAATACAAGACATACATAGTACTTATGTCCAGCTTTGAATTAATATAATGTACTCTTGACTCTGTATATCTGCATTTAGGTATTAATATGTGTACGTTTTTCTACATTGTAATTATCACAATATTAAGCTGAATAACTGTAACGTTGGATGTGGAACATATATATGTTTATTGATCTATATTATTTACATTATTTATATCATTATGTACATGTATATTTATATGTATAGGAGTGTGAGTATATGCACTCATATGTATATGCATATGTTTTATTATGGGTATGTACCCACACCTATATAAATGTGTATGTAATCTGATTTGTATCACATAATCTCCGAAGAGGCCTTAGGATATTTTTGTAAATGTCTCATTTATAACTACGAGACATACTTATCTGCATGGCCGAAACAGCTGTAAGATGTAGTCTATATCTATAATTATATTTACTTATTTTTATATTATCTTATACATATTGTACTTACTGTATAACATTACTCCTTTATGTACACTCCTTTATGTACACTATGTTGTTCTACTTTATTATGTTTGTCCTAACAGTTTCTTATGTAGTGGTTTAATAAAGTATGTGATTGAGAATTATCTGGTAATCGATATTTGATTTAGATGTATTTCTCCATTTTCTTATTTTGTATATATATATATATATATATATATATATATATAATATATATATATATATATATATATATATAAAACCCACCTTTTATCAATTTAGAATGAACAATTAAATTACACTATCTAGAAAATTACATATAATAGAAATATTAAATATAAAATAACAATAATATACCGATTATTAAGTAATGTGCAAAATAATAAATAAAACGTATATATTTGGAGTGTCTACCCTTTAAGCAAAATTTGTTCTACAATACATTTCAACGCTTCAAAAACAAACTAATGTTTGTTTATATATGACGTAATCTATATGACATCTAGCGTTTCTGGATGACTATGGACTAAATTATAATGGAGTTATTTCCTGCTTCAAACTCAAGGTGTACAGAAATTGTGATGTAGAAATTTTACATTGTTCGTACTCTTAAATGTATTTTCCGTTGACATGTAATTTCTATCTAATACCTTCGCTCGGTAATTTACTACTTCTGTGATACCAATGGACAAGGTTTAATGTAATTGTGGCTGCACTAGAATGATGGGTTGCGCTAACTCTTTGGTTTAAGATTACTTTGAACAATTAAGTTAAGATGTCTTAAATACATCTATATCCAGTTCTTTCCGCCGTATTATTGAACATTTCGTAATAACTTTTGGTGGAGGATATTGTTCATTTTCAACTCTGTTAAGAAGTTTCCAGCTATATTTAAACTAAAACTCTTGCTAATAGAAGGAGTGAACCTTCATGATAATTTTTTTCTGGTTTTGTTGCTCTATGGATATTGTTAGATTAAATATTCACTTTACATGATGATGATGATGATGATGATGATGATGTTGACGTCGATGACAATTATGATGAGTATACTGATGATATTTATATTTTCTTTGATTCAACTGGCGTCCAGTTATTCCTATTGTTATTTAGTCATTATTCAACTTTAAAACACGAACACTTTGCTACTAAAGGTATTTGAGTAAACGAAACTTCTGTTTTAAGTTGTATTTGATGTTTAGTATTGTTGTTGTACATTCTAAGTTCACACCACAACAAGATTCTCATTGTTTTTCATTCCTCTAGTAAAGCGTTAATAATATTTCAATATTTAAGACAGCTCTAGTATTGGAGGAAAATCTAAGAAGAGAAAAGGTTCTGCTATCAATTAATTACAATAGTATTTTGTTATATGAAAGGAAACTATAAAAAGAACCGCTAATTTATGGTAAGTTTTTGGTAAACCAATTCTGCATCACAGACTCGTTACCAACTTCAGAAAGTTTCCTTCCTTACTTTTATCATTATATATTTGTCAATAACTTGTTAATAGACCATAGTTTAATACCTGGAAATGGGTACCCTTACACAAGAATATTTAACCTTCAATAGTTATTTATCCTATCTTTTCAATTCTATAATTTAATTGGGGTTCTTTTTATCTACAACCTACAACTGTATGCTAATTCTGACTAAGTCTAATTTGTCTGTCCATTTTGCAACGTTACTTCTATAGTACCGGCAATACACCTATAAAAGTAACGTTCTCGTAGCTAGTCAAATTAAACTGTTATTCATATCTAAGAAAGTTACTTATTTGGGTCATATTATTCAAGGAATTTATGTCATAGTTCTGACTGGTTGAGCTGTATGTAAACAACTAGAGAGAAAACTGTTATAGGAAATATCTTAATGGGATTGTTTGTTTGCAGACGTCAATAATGGCTTTTTATGTTTTCATTTAGTTTTCGCTTTTGTTTTCTTTTATTTTGTGGAATTTTCCCCAAGTTATTTATTTTTATTGATTTCTAGATCCTATCCTTTCTATCATTTAGTTATTAGCTATTAACTTTAAAATTATTTTTGATTTATATTGGTTTGTGTGCGCAGTTGTATTTATATTTTTGTTGTCTGTTTTGTGACGTTTTTGCTTTTGGAGATAGTAGAAGTAGCGATGGTTGTAGTAAGTGATTGTAGTAAAAGTAGTAGCAGCAGTAATAGTAGTTGTAGTTGTGGTGGTGATGTTGTTGGTGGTAGTGGTGGGGATTAATGTTGTTGATTTGTCTATTTTCAGAAATCGAATGTACAGTGATGCAGGAAAATTGTTGACGCTTTAAAAGGGTTATGATTGTCTACTATATCACAAACAAATATTTCTTATAAATAGAAACGACATAGACATGCATATGTATGTATGTATGTATGTATGTATGTATGTATGTATGTATGTATGTATGTATGTATGTATGTATGTATGTATGTATGTATGTATGTATGTATGTATGTATGTATGTATGTATGTATGTATGTATGTGTAGGTATATGTATGCTTGTATGTATGTGTGTGTATGTATGCATGCATGCATGTGTGTGTGTGTGTATGTGAGTCAGAGAGAGAGAGAGAGAGAGAAAGAGAGAGAGAGAGAGAGAGAGAGAGAGAGAGAGAGAGAGAGAGAGAGAGAGAGAGAGAGAGAGAGTTTGTGAATATGAAGTGGGAAAAGATAGATAATGGTTTCCGCGTACATTCCAACAAAAACAGCAGAGGTTGCTGGTTTAATACATTGCAAGAAATGAGTATCTGGTGCGTTTAAGATAGTAGCAGCAACAAGTTGAATGAATGATTATATATTTTCCTTTACCAAACCACCCGGCCAATAGTCAGAATATTTAAAAAAAATAAAATTATATTCTATAAAGTCTTTTAAACTATTTTTGTTTTTTTGCACTGACTACTTTCAAATTATAATCATTTCAGTTACACGGTAAATAGTGTACAGGAAGACTCAAATATCATAGGTTATCAAGTACTAAAGTAAAGCCGGATATATATTTTCATCATATCGAAATATTCTAGAAATGTATCGCATCTTAGCGAACCTTTTCATTCAAATCAACAAAACCACAGTTTCAAAGTGGAAGACGTAATTATAATCGTATTTCAGATGCCATGGAATTTAATAAGTTTATAACTCTATGCGTTTCTTGAAAAGGGGGAAATGACTCTACTTGTAGGTAAAAGTAGGTAAAAGAGATAACTTTCTCAATTCGGAACGATGAGAATAAACTGATTAATGTTGAGTACGTGACTCTGGAGATTAGTATATTAGAACATGCCTAAAATAAGTCTATTTTCTGAGTGAAACATTCTAAGGAATATTTATTTTCGCTTAAATGCGGATGTTCTGTTAGTACAAACTTTATTGCGTCATTTACCATGAGAGAAACTCTCATACAGGATTTTAGTGCAGAATGAACGCTTGTTTGTTTATATCGCCAGCTTCCAACCAACTCCAGCGCCGAGGTCACCAGTTCCCGTGATTTCGATCTTCCTTGATCTCCTCGGTGATAGATGCTCGGCCGGAGTGTCGCTAATATATATATTATCAAGCTAACTGTCTAATCGCAACACTAGTGCCTATTCTGGTACTGATTTTCTATATATCGCTAACGGAGAGATAAGTCACTGCTATCTCTAGTGTCTATCACCAAGGAGATCAAGAATGATCGAAATCACGTTTTCTTGTGGTCTCGGCGCTAGAGTTGATGGAAAGTTATCTTCCCACTCGTGATATAAACGAACAAGCTTGATATAAACAAACAAGCCTACATCAGAGTTTCCCTCATGGTAAATACCGCAGTAGAGTTTGTTCTAACAGAACATCCACACTTAAGTGGGAATAAATATTTCCTCTCAATACTAATGCTGCCTCTGTCACGAATATATATATTAACAAGCTAACTCTAAGGAATATTTTGTATGAACATTAGAAAAAGAAAGTTTTAACACGTGATGAGCTCAAAAGGCAACAAATTTATAGGTTGTTATGGAAACAGATAAATAACAGTCTACTGATATCCATCGTTTATAGGTTAATATATGAGATAGTCCCAGAAAAATCTTTTGCGGCAGGAATTGGCAGCGCACACTTAAATATAGGATGGCACAAATTTTGACAGATATCATAGTCATCACGCAGTTCTTCACAAAAGCTATTATATGTTATTAAGAAGTTAATTGTTCTCAACCTATATCTTGATTTATATCTAGTTCACAAAGTATGTGAAATATTTCTGCACGAAAGCCATTATTTCGCAGAAAGTAACAACAGAACGATCCTACGGGAAGCTCTGAGTTCAACAACATTGATTTCAATATTTTCGGTGTACTTCCGATGTAGCAATAGAATTGCAGTTTCCAACCGACAGAGAATCGATTTACATCACAAATTTAAATATGCTGTATTAAATTTTTAATTATACCATTCCATCATTGATTTGAAATTTAATCCAACTAAGGAATTTCCTAATAATTGTCACGTAAATTTATGCTATAAAAATCGTTGTTCCAAAGATTTCGCAGGATACTTTTGAACGCATTGGAATGCAGTGCATTCACCATGCTGTGTTACTTTATTGTCCTTGGATTCGACATTTTGCAATACTTTAATTATTCTTGTAGAAATGTTTCTGCCTTGATAATCTAAATCTCATTAGTTTTCTCGTTTCACTCTCAGCTTCATCCTTGCCCCCTCTCTGTAAAATTATAAAATAATACTTCAATATTTTTTCAATGCACAATATCTCAATATCACATTGTACAAACTCAGGATTCTTTATTTACGATGGATGTTTTATCTCGGTTCTTCTGATCTAACTCTTTTAAGAGTGAGCTACATTTAAAATACAAGCAAAATACTTTTTGTTAAGTATTTTTTTATTTTCTGAATGATGCAACTTAGTAACTGTTTGCTTTTTTGTGAAAAATATTACATTAGTTGCTTATACGAACTGTGTTAAAACACTTGATAAACAACAGTAAGCATATCTTCTTAATCTGCAGGGATTTTACATTAAATACAGATTCTAAAAACCAATATTTTCTTCAATAGAAAAATGTCAAAATTTAAAAGTGATTGTTATGTTTAGATTTGATTAAAACGACAAGTACCAAAATTATTGCTTCAATTTTAGATGAAAGCAGTAATTTATTGAGTTTGTTTAGAAAAAAAATATAAATCTTTGGAAAAAATAATTTCCCAGTAACAAAACTTAGTGATTTAATCTTATTGATTTAATCATTATCATTCAGAATAGTATTTTACGTAGAAATTACCAAATTATGAAAATTAAAATGCAAATACATCATAAATGAAATTACAAATATTATGCCAGGGAAAAAAATACTAGTTACAAATATTCAATATTAATTTTAAGTAATCTTTGAAGATTTATTCTTTTCTTTCGCAGTGAAAGAGTGCATGTCTCTAATATGCGTGTTAATGGTGGTCGAACATGTGGCAGAGACAGTTAAAATAACTTTTAAAACATAACATGTCCAGTTGAAATACGCGACCTGGAATGAAGTGGATACCAATTTATTGATAGCTAACCTTGTGCAGAAGTTTGAAATCATTATTGTAGTTATAGACATATTCTTTTATTCTTATATTCTTTTACTCGTTTCAGTAATTTGACTACGGTCATGCTGGAGCACCGCCTTTAGTCGAAGAAATCGACCCTAGGACTTATTTGTAAGCCTAGTACTTATTCTATCGCCCTTTTTTGCCGAACCGGTTGTCAAGCGATGGTGGGAGGGGGAAAACACAGACACACTAATACACACACACATATACGACGGGATTTTTTCAGTTTCCGTCTACCATATACACTCAAAAGGCTTTGGTTGGCTCGAGGTTATAGTAGAAGATACTTGCCCAAGGTGCCACGCAGTGGGACTGAACTCGGAACCATGTGGTTGGGATGCAAGCGTCTTACCACACAGCCACTCCTGCGCCTACCTTGAAGAATCATACAAATACAGTTGCGAACGTCGTTTTCTATTCCGAATTAATGGCTTTTTACCCGAAGTTTACGAATTAATTACTTGTGAAACATTTTCCCTCCTTCTTACGCTTTATTTATAATGGTGGGGGGTTTAGTGCATTCATATTTATACGTAGATTATAATTTGTTACAGCAGTGGCTGAATGACATGATGCAGCATATAGGCATGGTGTGGGAGGATAATAAGTCTGACGGGTAGATTCGAGGACAATTGCATATATTTGTAAGGTTTATACCAAGTGTTACGAATAATTTTTGTCTTGTTTGTCTTGTTTTTACATTGTTTCAAAGTGACATCACTAGACCAGAATGTCATTAGAACAGAGTGCTGAAGATTTGTTAAATTCTAAATCAATAGCAAACTTCCAAAATCTAATTTCCAAAAGTTCCACGCATGTTTGAAAAGATGTTTATTGACAATATGTTGATATTCACGTGAGCCTTGGTTTTTCATGGATCAGAGGTGAAAATTATCTTGGCTTATGTGCTCGAACCCTAGTGAATCTTCAAATTCCAATATGGTCCTAAGCAACTTACACAGTCAAAACCTGTACATCTGACAAGCAAGAATGAAGAGTAGACATGCAAAAGATCTTATTTCCAAAAGCGAATGTCAGCCTCAGATAAGATGCATACTGCATTTTACAACAAATACCCCAACTGATTGCTCAACAGATAAATAAACATATACAATAGCTGAAAAAATAAATCAGCGTACAGTTAGTCTGATTGTGGAAATGTTTTCGGTAATACTGCTCAGCAAATGGTTACGAAGATTCTTTTTCCTGGTAATACATTTTGTAGAAATTAATATAAAGAATTGTATATCCGAAAATTTATTTATATTCAACATTTATCAAAAACACAATCTGTTACCTGTATCAGATTAATTAAAATGATGAAACAATCCACTCGTTTCTATTTTGCAAGGAATTAAAAAAAAACACATCACAAGATATTTTACAAACCTTTTCTGGGCATTTAGAAAGAATTGAGATTTCGGTTCTAGATCAGACTGTGGATTGTATAAAAGAAATGGATGTCAAAACACTGAGGTTTAATTCTGTACTCGTCGATTTGCTGACTATCCATAGAAAAAAAATTCAAAACGGATTTTGAAACTGAAGAAGCTATTAAGAGAATTTTTGGAAATTGGGTTATTTGGCCGACATCTTTACTGGTTGAATATGTTCAATGCCAATGTTCAAAACTGCAATGACAATATCTACAAGATTACAATAAGCAACTGTATTAAAAAAAAATCCTGCTAAGATGTTTTAAAACTAGCTTCATCAAAGGAATTGAATTGTGTGATGGGACTTATAATTAATTAAAAAGTTCAAAAATGACTTATTTTTTTTATTATTTAAGGTAGTGAACAAAATAAATAGTTTAAGGCTAAAGTGCACAAGTGAATTGAAAAAAAACGGAGCAGTGAAAAATACAATGATTAGAAAGAGAGTGGAGAAAAGAAATAAAAATTAGCAAAATGCATAAAATATTATGGAAATGTTTGTTGGATAAAAGTCACAATCTGAGACCCCCTTCGGTCACGACACAGACCATGGGATTGCACCTAGAAAGTTACCCTCCCAGGCACAAGTCCGGGCAAGGTTGTTTATGGAAGACCAGCAGTCGCCCATGCATACCGGCTTCCCTTCTCCACGCCACCAGTGTTATCCAAAGGAAAGGCAAAGGCCGATACAGCTTGGCACCTGTGACGTTGCAACTCATTTCTACAGCTGAGTGAACTGGAGCAACGTGAAATAAAGTCTCTTGCTCAAGAACACAACACGCAGCCCGGTCCGGGATTCGAGCTCACAACCTCACGATCGTAAGCTCGACTCTCTGACCACCGAGCCATGCGCCTTCACATAAGTCACAAAAGTCACAATAAAGTCAAGATAAAACTACAACTTAGAGTATTCCATGTTAACAGACAGGCTTTAACAGGATTTTCATTCCAAAAGAGATCTGGAATTTACGTTAACAAGATGGTTATGTGTGTGTATGCGCGCGCGCGCGTTTGTGTGAATAATTGTAGATGCAGTTCCTAAAATAATGGGTTGTTAGATAAATTCGTTCATTTCTCGCATTTATTTTAATACTTTTTATAATATTATCCAACATGTCACTGCAACCGAAAAAGTGTAGGTCTGAACAATGTCGCCATGAACAGAAAGCTAGTAGACATACTAGACAGAGAAAGATTGCAACGAATCAGTAAACATAGTCAGTTCTAAATTATTCAACCGAACAACTGAACAATTTGTTCAAGTTTACAGCAATGATAATGCTACTTTTGTAAACTAAACCATCCAAAACATTGCAGCCACACAAGACTCACCACCCAAAATATGATGCTTCTTGTCTTGGAAATCACAGTCATGTCAAAGACCTCTATTGGTGCTAGTTGTTTCATTATTAAAATACTATTGAAACCACTGGTTAACCATTTGATTTCCAAACACTTTTAGTTTCTGTGAGATTTAATTTTGCCATGATTGTCATCAAATTGAGAACCAAGACAATCGTTTGTCCCGACATTTTGAAGAAGGTAAAAACAGTAAGCAAACTTATAATCCTTACATCAGACGCAATGACAGTGATCTTTACCGCTTACTCATATCATTTGTAATGCAGAAAAATTCACATTACTGCAGAGTATTTTTTTTCGTTGAAATACCTAGACACCACCTGGTATTTTGTTAAGATCTTGTGTGCGCGCGCGGTAAGTGTATGTACATATGTGTGTATTACTATTATGTTACTTGTTGTTGGTGCTTTAGTGTTAAATCTGTCCTAACCAAGAAGACCTATGATTAGGTCTTGTACCTATGGTTATGTATTGTAACCTCGATCATTCTATAATACGAATACAGTACTTAACGTGATATTTTAAACGGTAGACGTGATAAGGGAAGCATTTCGAATGTTCATATCGGAACTTTGTACATTCCCACCATTACCACCAGTGAAATAGATTTACTTGATGTACAGCGTGAACCTCTGTACGCTCTCACTTGATAGTGACTATTCTAGAAGATTGCAGCTCCGAAGCGGAATGTTTAGAAACATTGTTTTCTTGATAAGGCATTGAATTCTGTGTTTGTGTTGTTGAAGATTAGATTTTCATATTCCAACTGGAGACTTGGTTTGAAGCTACTATGGCTGTAGAAAGTAATAAAGCAATAAATCTTGGTATCATATACGCAGTTATATGAATTGCTAGAAGAGAAAGTAAGTTGCCGATATTCGGAATGTGGAATATAAAGTATATTATTGTCACGCGTGAGAGACCAAACGTGAGAGAATGTGAGTCGGATGGAAAGCTCCACCCGCGCTTGTGGTAGAAAAGCAGCTTGCAAAAAATTCCATATCTTAAGCGACAGATTGAGCGTATATGCAAATAAATTATTCATGAGATATTCATACTACACTCGAGTGGAAACTTTTTTGATGTTAAGAGTGACTATAGAATCAGAATATATCCATTGGTAAATTCAGAAATGTTTACAATTTTGGAAGAATATACCAAATTGTTGTTGTGTCTAGAGAGACTCATTATGTCAATATTATCAACACACGCACTGGCTTAATTCCACAAGCAGATCATATGTTGCTCTTATCTGAGAGGCACTATGTACCACATGTCATGCCATGTGAGAGATTTCTGCATTGCAGCATTCTAAATTGTCCATCGCCCCTGTTGAGATTGCTGGATGGCTTTCACACACCTATTTCTTTTCTTCTTCACTCCTGACCTGAATCACAAAATTACTTTGGACTTTTGCTTTTGATCACCACTGCACATTGGTATTTCCCAATCCTTACTTTCCTGTCTGGATAATCCCCATTACCTCTTTGGTCTTCCGATTCTTTTCAGCATCAGCAATTGCATCCACGACTTTTCACTTCTTTCCTGTCTTTAGGCTTGGCTGCACTAATCTAACCACGCAATCTTTGGAGTTTTTGAGTATTAATTGCAATTTTGTTTTCCCTGCCTTGTACTTTTCAACCAAGGACTTGAGAGGTAATCTTAGTTTTGTCCTCTTGAAGCAGAGAGTAACATCAGTCAGACTCGGGTGTACACCAAGCTACTTTCTGGTGTACTTGTTTATTTTTGCCTCCATTGTTTTCAAAGACGAAGTTGCATTTCATACACTAGCAGGAGCCAAAGCAACATTGGTATCAGCATATGCTGAAGAGACCAGGCCTTGTATTTGCCGGATAAAGGACGCTTGTCGATCTTGACTAGGCTCCCCTCTACTGTCTTGGAAGTTTCCTTCACTGGTTGGCGTCTTTCAGGGTCTTGTCATACCATATTCCAAAACTTTCATTGGCCACCAACTTCGAAGCTGATAACTTTCTTCACTTTCCCTTTCCATAAGGAGGGGCTCCTAGATTTCTTGGGTTTGAAAGCCATTCTGCAACAGACCATCAACTCGTCCAGTTGATTGAGCAGATTCCGGGTTTCTGACTCCTTGGATTCACGGATAGTAGTATCGTCCACGTAGGATTTCAAGGGTGACATCTGATATCCACCACCAAGGTCTGCTTTGCTTTCTGCTGCTCTGAGAAGTATCTGCATCACCATTACGAAGGATATTGGTGACACTACAGAACCCATCGCAATTCCAACCTCCAAACTAGCCAGGATAATTTGGAGATTGTGTATCTCTTGGTGTTGAATCGCATCTGAAACTCCGTGAAGTAGGAATCAAGCATTTCGCGTATTGATCCTGGTAGATGATATATTGGACGTGCTTGTTGAATCATCTGATGAGGAACAGAGCCATATGCATTTGCTAGATCTTGACCAGACTACATAAAGGTCAGTCCTATTCTCTTTTGCCTTCTGAATTGCTCCCCAGCTCATGCTCCCATGTTCAAGACATTCAGCTATCCCTGGTACATCACCCTTTTGAACGGGCATGTCCACATAACCATTATGGTCAGTTTGAGAGCCACTATCGAGAAGAATATCTTCCTTTTGAGATCCAGGAGTGAAATTGGTCGGCATTGATTGATTCCTTTTGAGTCTTGTTCCTTTGGTATGTACAATCCATCTGCCTTCATCCATTGGCCAGTGTGAGTCTTCCATGCAACCATTTCAGAACATTTGGGCATTTCTTATACAGGAGATATGGTATGCCATTCGATTCCGGAGCTGACCTATTCCTTGCCTTATTGGTAACGTGCCTGACTTCAGCGCGTGTTGGAGGCTTGTTGTTGAATTCCACCCCAGGACGACTTGTCTACACCAAGTTTGTTGTCTTCCTAAGGTGAGCTTCAAGAGATACTTTCGCAACATCCAGTACACCTAACCGTGTTTGATCAAAGAGGCTCCCAGCGTATTTGATCGGCTTACTGAAGAATCGGCCCTGCTCTTTTTTCCGCTTAAGTATTTTTTCCTTAAGTATTCTACTGTGATGAAGGCGCTGTGCTTTTCTTTGAGGTCTTTCCAAATATTCAACAGACCTTCCTTCTCTTCAGGACTTGAGGTCCGCAGCTGTTTCTTCAGGCATTTTTTTCTATATCTTATGGATTCCATCTCCCTTCCCCACCTATTTTTTCTGGTTGTTTGCCTGATCTCTCCTTTAACACCAAAGTGCTCTGCAAATATTATACATCGCTTCACATTCAAGGTACCCAATTTATTGTACAATGCCTTGTAGACTTCTTTATCAAATATTTCGCAGTCCTGTGAATCCATAATTCACGGCAATGCAAATAATATTATATATTGCATCAATTTTATTTTAAACAAAATAATCACATTAATATTTTTGCATTTGAAGTAAATGGTGGATAAAATTAGATCAATTTTTTAAAATCACTCACATAATAATTCGACAGAAGTGGCCTGGTAAACAAAAAGAAGTAGTGAAGAAAATGGAAATGGACAAAATTGAGGCAACAGTTGGAACGCTGCAAGAGAAAGAAATAGTGACAACATAGCCGCGTTGTATAATAATAATAATAATAATAATAATAATAATAATAAAGAAGAAAACAGAGCGAAATGTGAATATGAATATGTTTTTGTGTAAATAATGTTAAAAAGTTTCTTTATTATTTTTGTAATTATAATCATTATTTAAAAAGAAATACAAATTAAAAAAAATTCTTTTTTTTTTATTTTGCGCTGAGTACGAGAATTTATAATATACGATAACATAATATTGCGAGAGATAGAAATAGAGACAACAGAGCCGCGTTGTATAATTGGTCAAGCACATTTAGTGTTTGACCCAACAAAATGTTGGGTCGAGCTCAAATAATAATATATAGAAGAGATCCGATCGAAATATGAATATGAAGAGGCTCATGATTAAATAATGTTAAAAAGATCTTATTAATTATTATGTTATAGAACACGCACAGAGGTCTACACAAATAAAATAGGCTATCTTTTGGACTGAAGGTAGCTCCTACAATATTCCAACAGGTGATAGACGCGATGTTGGCAGACTGTCAATTTGCTATTCCTTACTTTGATGACGTGTTAATCAAAAGCGAATCGCAGAATGAGCATATCGAACACGTGAAGTATGTCTTAAAAGAAAATAAGAATTATAGTTTCACACTCAGTGAAGAGAAGTGTGAATTTTCTTTGCCTAAAATCAAATACTTAGGTCAAACCATAGATAAGAATGGAAGACATCCTGACCCGTCGAGGGCAGTGGCAAAGAAGAATATGCCTCCTCCAACGAATATACCGACATTACAAGTTTTCCTTGGCCTAGTAATTTACTATCAACAGTACATTCTAAACATACATAAATTGAGAGCATCATTAAATGATTTACTAAAAAAAAAAAAAAGAAGTAAAATGGAATAGGTCAATAGAGTGCCAAAACGCATTTGAACACATAGAAAATACTATTTTCTGACTTGTCACTCGTACATTTCGATTCTAGAATGGACATTGTTCTAGCATCTGATGCTTCGCAGGTATGGAATAGGAGCAGTCTTGCTATACAAGTATAACGATGGAAATATGACGCCAGTAGTTCATGCTTCACGTTCGCTGATAGCAGAAGAAAGTATAGTCAGATAGAGAAGGAGGCTCTATCGATTATTTTGGCGGTGAAAAAAATTTCACAAATTTCTATAAGGTAGTTTTTGGCCTCAGACCGACCATCAAACATTACAATCAATTTTTGGATCAAAGAAGGAACTGCTTACCCATGCAGCAAATCGACTACTGAAGTACAATATTAAGATGCAGTATATTCCATAGAAGAAAATTGATCATGCAACTGCTTTTCGAGGATAATTCCCAAGAGTGTGGAACCGCTAGATGAGACCGTGATAGCGTCATTGCTGTCAGAAAATGAAGTAAGAAGTATTGTGTGTAATATAATTCAGGAACTGCCGGTGACAGCCCATGATATAAAAATGAAGTCCGTAGAGGATAGTTACATTACAAGAATGAAAGAAACGTTGAAAAATTAGCATAATAAAAATACAAATTTAAATAATTTCTCACTATGCGACGATGTCTTAATGTACGCGCAGAGTGTAATAGTATTAAGTGCACTACAGAAACAAGTATTGAAACAATTCTACTGTGGGAATGGTCAGAACAAAAGTTTTAATGAAGAGCTTTGTATATTAACCGACTATGAACAGAGACATCGAGAGTAATATTGATTTAAGATGATGAAAATAATGAAGGTAATGACTGCACAGCAAAGAAGATTTAAAGCTCTTCAGGTGATACTTATTCTTCAGGTGTTTTAGTGGATGTCGTATCTTCGTTAACTCCAACAAATCTGCGTCTGTCAGGGTTTCAGAGTGGGCATCGATGCGTGATGTCAAAACCTTCGCCAAGTACCTTTGCCAGTCTCATCTAATGAAGAGCTTTGTATATTAACCGACTATGAACAGAGACATCGAGAGTAATATTGATTTAAGATGATGAAAATAATGAAGGTAATGACTGCACAGCAAAGAAGATTTAAAGCTCTTCAGGTGATACTTATTCTTCAGGTGTTTTAGTGGATGTCGTATCTTCGTTAACTCCAACAAATCTGCGTCTGTCAGGGTTTCAGAGTGGGCATCGATGCGTGATGTCAAAACCTTCGCCAAGTACCTTTGCCAGTCTCACCTCATTGTTGATAGCCTCGTGCTAAATATCTTCAGGTGAGAAGCCCTGGTAGCCCTGGACACACTATGGTCACACATACCTCCAGCATGCGATGAGGATTTCTGTTTTCATGTCTTTAAGAGCAACGTGGATAGCTGACAGGCACGTTCCGATCGTGAAGTTACGCCAGTACTCCTTTAACCTGAAATTCTCGTCCGAATCCATTGCGTCTGCGAGGTGTTCGAGAGTACCGAGTGCAAAATACCTTGAAGGTACAGATGACGCCTTGATCTATAGGCTGGATGAGGAAGGTGGTGTTGACTCGAGTTGGACTCCCTCGTCATTCAGATCCAAAGAGTGACCACCAGCATTATCCATAACAGGCAACACTTTGAATTCCGTGCATACATTTTGCAGGTATTCCTTGGCTTGAGGGATGAAGCATTGGTGGAACCAATTCAAAGTTAGACTTCTGATAATCCAGACCTTGGGGTTGTGCATCCAGTGGACAGGCAGCAGGTCTTTATTCTTATTTTTGAAGTTACACTAGCGCTTACCATACGAGCACCAACAATTTGACCTCTTTGAAAGTCCGAAAGATCTGACATTTTAATGAATTTTAATTACCTTTTTCTGATGATATTTGAAAAGAAAGAGCAATTTTAGCAAAATATATTAAGCAACATTTATAAAAAGTAAAAAAAAGCCCATAAAAATAAACAAGCCTTTGACGGTTTTATAGATATTTCAAAATTATGATGCTATGATGCTAGGTGTTTCCATTATTTTGTCCAACTACTGTATAATTTGTAGGTATGTATATGTATGTATATGCATGTGTATGTGCGAATACATATGTGTGTATGTATATATATATGTATACATAAATATGTATATGCATACATATATAAATGTGTATGCATATGTGTGTATACTTTTATATATGTGAGCATGTATTTGCGCACATAGTTTGTATATTTGTCTGCGTGTCTATATGTGTGTATGTACGTTTGTACTTATGCAGATATACATGTAATTTGATGTGTGCGTTTTCATGTGCTCGTTGCGCAAGCTATATGGAATATCTACTTATCGCATGATGTAATACTTTCTGACTATATCTATTTCCCCTTTCTCTCGCTATTTTTCTGTTTCTCTTTCTTCTATTTCTTTTTCCTTCTTTTTCTTTAGCCTGTAACAGCTAACTTGTATAAGCATACGCCAGGAGATTTTGTGCGCGTGCATGTGTGTGCGTACACACAAGTATATGTATTTGTATATATATATTTATGAGTGGAGGCGCAATGGCCCAGTGGTTAGGGCAGCGGACTCGCGGTCGTAGGATCGCGGTTTCGATTCCCAGACCGGGCATTGTGAGTGTTTATTGAGCGAAAACACCTAAAAGCTCCATGAGGCTCCGGCAGGGTATGGTGGTGAACCCTGCTGTACTCTTTCACCACAACTTTCTCTCACTCTAACTTCCTGTTTCTGTTGTACCTGTATTTCAAAGGGCCGGCCTTGTCACTCTCTGTGTCACGCTGAATATCCCCGAGAACTGCGTTAAGGGCACACGTGTCTGTAGAGTGCTCAGCCACTTACACGTTAATTTCACGAGCAGGCTGTTCCGTTGATCGGATCAACCGGAACCCTCGTCGTCGTAACCGACGGAGTGCTTCCACATATATATTTATGTCTTGTCTATATATGTATGTAGCTATGTACATGCGTCTGTATGTTTAGTGCATACATGTATATTATAGATAGTTTGGTATATGCATATACTACTAAATGTATATGTAATCCAACTCGAACATTTTTTAAACGGATATAATTTTTAATGTATTAATTGATTAATATTTTACAAATAATAATTATCATTTACCTTGGGTATTTAGTCTCTGTCCTTCTCTTTTGATTTATGGTTTTCTTCGATTTTATAATAATATGATTTTATATCGAAATTTGTTCATTGTAAAGACCGTTAATTGAAAGGACTAATGAAACAAAACCAGTTACAAATATAAATCTATTAAACTAATTGCATATGTTTGCTTATAACCTTATTTTTTTTCCATTGTAAACAAGACTGTCCGACGAACGGGAACGTGAAACTCTGAGTAACAGCTTTTATGATATTTTTGCTGCTTTTCACTAAAGTATCTATCTATCTATCTATCTATCTATCTATCTATCTATCTATCTATCTATCTATCTATCTCTCTCTCTCTCTCTCTCTCTCTCTCTCTCTTTCTCTCTCTCTCTCTCTCTCTCTATATATATATATATATATGCACTCATACATACGGTCAGTAACCTACACAAACACAGCCCTACATTTATATAGTTATATAAAATGTAGATATATACGAGAGTAAGCTGAAAAGTTCATAGACTGGCTATAAAAGCTGAATGCATTAATTTTAACACTTCTTTATTAATAACAGCATTGCATTTTGCTACGTAAACTGACATCTGACTGTTCAAAGAAGCTTTCAAAAGTAACTGGTAGCGACTTCTCTTGGAAATGGACAAAATTTGGCAGCGTGGTATTATCAAATACCTGGAAAAAGAGGGTCTAGCCCCAACAATATTCATACTGACATAGTTGCTATATTGGGGGACGACATTCCAGCTTTATCAACAGTTCATAATTGGGCAGTTGAATTTAGAATGAGAAGAGAAGTTCTCAAAGATGACCCAAGGTTTGGACGTTCTACAACTGCAATCACCGAGGAAAGTACTAACCATATTCACCACGTGGTGGCAGACGACAAGCGACTGACTATAAATCAAATATCCAAAGCTATTAAAATTTCTTTTAGCTTTGTTTTTGATTTACTCGATGCTGTGCATAAATATTATTTAATTAATGACGAACAGTTAAAATCGAAGATATTCTACCAAAGCTATCCATTGTGACACAAGCTAACTCATAAGTGCTTTATAAGCAGCTAACTTATGCTATTGATTGAAGGAAGACGAGTTTGTCTCCCCAGAAGTGCAGTCAGTAACTGCTAAAATCTAGCTAAAATATCTCTCGCTCTTTTTTCTGGGATTGTGAGTAGAGACAGACGGTAGGATTTTCAATACAAATATGTTTTGTTTTACTTGCCATAGTATCTGGACATCAGTTGTCTTAATTCATTGAAGCCCATCATCTGTTGATGATAGTGCGGAATGTCTGGCGATGGGTAGATTTATAAATTCTGTAAGTTGCATATCACGGTGAGTACATCGAGCACCATGGTGTATACCCTTCTGGGTGAGTTCAAAGAAATATTTGTTTTAGTGTGAGAGGAGGTAAAGTGTAGATATTGCTTCGTGTCTGTGCCGATGATGATGATGGGAGTCTCTCGTAGTCCGAGAAAAACCGTTCTGCAATTTCTTACTGAACAACCTGCACAAATGATCTGTTTATAGTGATCCAATGTGCATGCTGTACATCAGCTCACCCTCTCCAGTAAATCAACGTAGCCTGAACAGGTGCACGGTGTTCTGTATCTCCGGTGTTAAAGTGACCACAGAGCAACGTGAGATGAAGTGCTTTGCTCAAGAGCACAACACACCACCCAGTTCAGGAATTGATACCACGACCTCGCGATCGTGAGTGTAATGCCCTACTAGGCCATGTGCTCTCACATTACATCGTGCTTGTAGCTTTGTAATATATGCCTGCCTCAATTTACTTGTGTATTTTCATTATTAAAATACACTAAAATGATTGTTAATCTTGGATTCCATTGTGAACCGAATGTTATTATTCCATCAAGTAGTATTTATCATTAATTTCTCTACTTTTATTCGAAAGGATAAAACAGTCACCTAGAATTTTTACCAGCTCTCTTTTATAAGAATGTGGACTGAGAAGTTTATAGGCCGATTATAAAGAATTGACATCAGAGCTGTGAATTTCAGCCCTTATTTGGCATCGTAGTGTTATCAAGTATCTGTAGAAAAAGGTTTTACTCCCTTCCCCAAAGACATTCATGTCTATATGGTTGCTACATTAGAGGATGAAACACCAGCTTTATGAAAAGTGGGAAGCTGAAATTTGGAGGGGGAAGGGAGATTTTGTAGATGACCCAAGGTCTGGACATCCTGCAACTGCCATCACTGAGGAAAATATCGATCGTGTTCATCACACGGAGATGGATGAGAGGCGACTGACTATAAATCAAATAGCCAATGCTATTAGCATATCCCGTAAGAGAGTTGAGAATATTCTGCACAATGAACTTGGCATGATCAATTATAGCGCTCCCATTGATTATAAAGGTATACTATACTTCCATATCCTTTCACCAACCAGAAGCTGACAAGAACTATCCAAAGCATAAATATAAGTGATATTTGGTAGGATAATCCTTAACTGACAATGTGATCCACAAGCGAACAAAAACAGGATATTTATGTCGTTACGCATAACAGAACAGTAGTCAAACAGGCCTCTCCAGTTTTCAGTTTCCTGTTTCTATATTCAATTTCTGTTGGAATTGAGTACCATTAAGATGTTAATTTATTCCGAGAAAATACCTTTTCTGCAAGTCAAATGCAATACATATTTACAATGATTTTTGAAAAACCTGTCTCATAGGTAGAATGACTATGGATTGGTCACCCAACTAGGCGACGCTGTTTCATTTTATCTCGTAATAGGTCAGAAATGTTGCAAGTACAAAATTTTAAACTACAGTTTCAAATTATTTAATTTAGTAGAAAATCAATCGTTTCCTTTTAATATTTTTACAAAACCTACACAGAAACAAATTTATTCGTAATGCTACCACGTCATCATTTGCCTGTCGTCATTATCTCTGCATTTCCAAAAAGCTTGACGTCATAAAATTTTCTTCGTTTGAAACCATTGAATGATGGCACCATTGCATCCTATAAACATTGTTCTGAAAAGAGACTCATATGGATTCGGTTTTGGTTTCCAACGGCAAACCCAAAATGGTAAAACGGGTATTTACGTTGTTGATGTTCTCAGAAATTACTACAGCAACAGGGCTGTCATGTTAGACGAGTCCGATCGCATATTAGCAATAAACGGCAGTGATTTAGAAAATAAAAATTCTAATCAGATACGCGAGTTGTTGAAAAAGTCTGGCAACGATGTATGTCTAACTATTCAGCCGAATAATAAGGAAACAAATACTATTCGAGCTGCTATACTGAATAATATTCCTGACTATCTAAAGACTACAGACCAATCGTGGAAAGCAAAGTTCTTAAAAATTATAAGAAATGTATTTGAACAACCCAAAGGTGTTTTTGTTGTGACTTTCAGAAGATCAAATGATCTCAAATTTCGTATTCTGGGAGGTTCTGAACAGCCAATTATAAGCGGTTATACGGGAATTCATATCGTACAGCTAGACAAGGATATACAATATTGCACTGAAGGGATGCAGTTGTTAGAAGGTGATCGACTAATCAGTGCCAATAACATACTTTTAGATGGTGAAACTCTTGCGAATACTGACGCCATTTTACGAAATGGTAAAGAAGACACTATCAAATTGATTGTGTCACGTCTTCAATTTACCAGTAAAAAGAAGCTTGTAAATAAGAAAAGAGGTGGGATGTCTTTTATGTCACCCATATCAATGGAAATAGTGTTCCTAAGCACTTTGGCTTTCATGATTTCTCGTTTTATTCCTTAAATTCCCTGAAATACATTCTTCGAGCAAAAGAGATAACTAACTATACAAACTAACGCCCAGTAAACATCTATGGGAAATGTAAAAATGCTTTTGCTCTTAAATATGAGGAGAAATGTCAATTATAGACACACGCGTATAGGAATAAATCTATGCATGGAATATCGTAACCTAATTTTTACTGACTTCGAGATTTCGACTGATCTGTAACTTATCCAAGCAGTTTGAATAACCCACAGATCTGGTGAAACTCCTAAGCTACTATCAATTAAATATTAAACTCTTCATGTGTTTTGACTTAATTATCCAGGCAGCGCTCATCGTTTTTATTCATACAAAATACTTAATTGTTACCATACATTCCGTCTCTACGTTCTGCGTTCAAATTCCGCCGAAGTCGACTTTGCCTTTCATCTTTTCGGAGTCGATAAAATAAGTATCAGCTAAGTACTGGGGTAGATGTAATCGTTCTATTCCCTCTTCCGAAGTTGCTGGCCTTGTGCTAAAATTTGAAATCTTAAAATCAGTCTATAGCCATACACACACACATACATACATACATGCATACATACATACATACATACATACATACATACATACATACATACATACATACATATATACATGATGACTGCGACTCGATTTCGAATATTACTATCGCTTGGTGGTTTTCTTAAAACTGTTATGACCTTAGGATAGACTTTCATGGTTCATTTGAGACAAAGCTGAAGGTCTATACTACTTGTGTTTTGTCTTCGTTGCTATGATCCTTAAGTATTTTCTGTATGGTGAGTTTTTCTAAAGCTGTGGCAACAATGTGCACCTTTTTCAGTATGTGTTTCATAAATATTTTGGTGATCCTTCATATGGCGTTTCAGTCCGTCACGTAAAGCATGTTCTCTTCTACACTCTCTGCAAGATAACGTATATTTCACAGTTAACAACTTCTATGAGTGTTTAGCTCCTCTGATGACATCTGAAGTTTAGACAGACCTGCCTACACTCCTTGTTTGGTAAATTGGGCTGCGCACCAACATACTCAGGCAAATTCACATTAAAACCACGACAAATATTTCTCATCAGTTGTTCAAGCTTGATACGGAAACCATGTTGTTTAAATTAGTTCCTTTCATCAGATACTTTCCTCCGGGATGAACGATCCAGAGCGAAGTTTACCAGTTCATTTTTCTGGTGTATTCTTAATGCAATCCTTATACTTTACTTTCGTTTTGTGCGCTAGTCTTTTACACTGGGATAACTCACCATGCAGAAAATACTTAAGGATCATATGTTTGTGGTAAGTAAACCAGGTCTCCCACGCATATAGCAACGAAGACCAAATACAAGTAGTATAGACCTTCAGCTTTGTCTCAAATGAACCCTGAAAGTCTATGCAAAGGTCATAACGGTTTGGCTTTCTTGATTCGGAAGGAAATTTCATTGGCTTTGTGCAAATCTTTTTCATCACTTCAAAAACAGTGTAAACATAGGCATCACCTGATTTTTAACATCTTTATTAACATATATATATATTTGGGTTTATGCATATGAATGCACGCGTGCGAGTGTGTGTGTGTGTAGGTCATCTGTGTGTGTGTGTGCGTGTGTATGTGTGTGCGTGCGCGCGTGTGTGTATTAGTTGCAAGATTCATTAGAATCTAGGTGCATCAATACGTAGGGCATCAGAACCAGCTAGGTAGCATAACAGAGTTCACAGGGAGGTAAAACAACCATAAGGTATCATGTGGTGTTAGTATACCGAAAGTATGTAGATATGCAAGTATCAAATCCAATCTGACTCAAGGCTGGTTCCAGGTGTGGCTACTTACAAAAAGAACACAGATGGAGTTTAAAATTTACTACAGCTGTTTCGGTAGAATTTTGTTAATATATTCATAGATTATATCATAGCGTTAATCCACTAGCTTCAGGCAAAATTTTAAGCATATATACAAGCAAGCTAAAACTTTGGTGATAACCTATACAATAAGCAGCATAATGAATAAGTGATATTTTGAAAAAAAACAGAATATTCAAATTTATAGAGGAATCAGAAGCATAAAGGACATGCGAAGAGCAAATTACAAGCAGTTATCTTGAAAGAGTGCAAGGAAATAGGCAGGCTAGCCAAAAACTTCAAGGAAGATATCATGTAGGTCATGGTGCACCACTGTTATTTACTTTAATGGGTATTTTCATGTAGCCCTGTGTCTAACAAGTCAGAAAGTTGATGTTGCCAGCAAAAAAACTAGGATGGAAGCTCTAACTTTGCAACTCTTCGCCAAAATAGTTCAAATGACCACTTAAAATGATTGCCTGGTTCAGATCTACAAGTTCATGCAAATGTTCTGTAAAATGTTCATGCAATTTGTTCTGTAAAAAGGTCACCAGAGGTCAAAAGGCCACGGACTTTGAACTTTACTTATATTTCGCATTCACAGGTTTTATTTATCACCAATACCATATAACGTAATTTTTTTTATTGAAAATTACTCAAAACGAAGGTTTACATGTGCTTTTAAATACCAGAAGTAAAAAAAAGATTGAAAAGAAGTAGTGTTTACCCCGTGGTAAACCAGCTATTTGAGCCAAATACTATGCCTATGCAGACTTATTGAAGAATCAAAAGCATTTAATCGCGAT
The DNA here is from genome assembly GCF_006345805.1 of Octopus sinensis. Classification (NCBI taxonomy): domain Eukaryota; kingdom Metazoa; phylum Mollusca; class Cephalopoda; order Octopoda; family Octopodidae; genus Octopus; species Octopus sinensis. The sequence continues at coordinate 31,121,557 of NC_043005.1, forward strand.
CTTGCAATGGTGTTTGTAGACTTTTCTAAAGCGTTCGACTCTGTAGATAGGTACAAGATGTTTGAAATCCTTAAGCTCTATGGGATTCATGACAAAATCATTTCTGCCATCAAGGTCCTCTACACAGATACGTCTTCAACCATCTTAACCCCTGATGGAGAAACATCAATTTTCTCAATCAAAGCCAGAATACTGCAGGGAGACACACTCGCCCCATTTCTCTTAATCATTGTCGTTGACTATGTGCTACGTATGTCAGTTGATACCATTTCTGGCAAGGGCTTTGAAATAAAACATAGAAGAAGTTCCAGACACCCAGCTTTGAAATAAAACCTAGAAGAAGTTCCAGACAGTGACTTTGCTGACGACATCGCTCTTATCAGTGATTCTCTCTTCAATGCCCAGTCTCTTTTACAATCTCTTGAACAAGCCTCAAATTGTGTAGGTCTTTACCTCAATGAGTCCAAGACTGAATATGTAAACAAGTGCCTGTCCAACAGTGATTTCATCATCCATACTCTCAACAATACGCTCTTAAATATGGTTTCTGATTACAAATATCTTGGGTCATACATATCATCATCTGAAAAAGATTTTCTAACTAGAAAGGGTATGGCCTGGTCAGCCTGTAATGATATGCATAGGATGTGGTCATCAAATCTAAGTAGAGATCTCAAACTTAAAATTTTCAAAGCCACAGTCGAACCAATTCTACTATATGGCTCAGAAACCTGGACGTTATCAAAGAAGCTTGAGAGGAGGTTGGATGGAACCTACACTCGCCTCCTTATGAAAGCTCGTCGAACCAATTCTACTATATGGCTCAGAGACCTGGACGTTATCAAAGAAACTTGAGAGGCGGTTGGATGGAACCTACACTCGCCTCCTTATGAAAGCTCAAAATCTCTCGTAGAAGCGTCATCCAACCAAAGTACAAATATATGGGAAACTACCACCTGTGTCATCTCTTGTGAAAGGTAGAAGAGTCCAGTTTGCTGGACATTGTTGTAGAGCTGAAAACGAGGCAATTTCTACTCTTCTTCCCTGGAAGCCTCTGCTCGCGATACCAGAGGGCACACACTCTCCTACCCTGATGTAATTTCCAGGGATACAGGCATCCAGCAACAGGACCTCTGTGGTGCTATGATGGACCGTGAAGTCTGGCGTGGCATAGTGAATTCCATTGTCTCGACCACGGTCGAGCAATGATGATGATTACCCCGTGGAATGTGAGATATTTCCGCACTTTTACATTGTTTTGTACGTATTGCTGAAGGTGTCGAACAGAAGTAAGGCAAAATCTAGCAAGTGGTACTTTGGGATCTTTCCTTGAATCATTGCAAATGACCTGCAGAAGGTGATATTTGAGTTGATCTATAAAATGAAACATCAAATTATGCAAATATTTTCATCAAAGAGGTTGTTGAAGTGAAAAGTAAACAAAAGTTGACCCTACCTACACCATAGCAGTTTTAATATTGAAATAAATTCCTGCTTGTATAATACTTTCTATCTTTCAAGTTTAAACAAGATCCATTTCAATTGTTGCGAAAGTTACCTTCCTTCCTGGTAGGAATATACACATAATCTTACTATAAGGGGCGTTATTTCCGTTTGTCTGTCTGTTCCCTCTTCACGATCAAACGACTGGACCAATGGTCACAATGTTTTTCGGGATTACGAAGGAAGTAATCAGGAAAGTTTTTAGCGGAAAGAATGTGAAAAAATATGATTATTTAGTGGATATTGAGTTTAGCATTAATAAATCCCAGCAATGGTTGAGAAGCTCAGGACTCAAAGCAGAGACTGAGGGATTTTTAATTGCAGTACAAAGCCTCCCCACCAGAAATTGCCAAAAACATATAATGAAAACAAGCATAAGTAATTGCAGAATATGTGGAGATGGACAAGAAACAATAAATCACATTGTCTCTGGTTGCCCAGCCCTGGCTAAGAAGGAATATATTCACAGACACGACAGAGTTGGGACCTACATACACTGGAAGCTATGCCAACACTATGGAATAATAACAGAAAAAAGATGGTATAAGCACACACCAGAAAAGGTCACAGAAAACGAGAAATCGACCATACTCTGGGATATGACAATACACACAGATAGAGAAATTAAGGCCAATAGGCCAGATATAGTTGTCAGGGATCATGAAGAAAAAAAAATGCTTTCTGATTGATGTATCAATACCAGTAGATGACAACGTTTCTCTAAAAGAAATGGAGAAACTTTCAAAATAAAAAGACCTGGAAATAGAGGTAACTTGAATGTGGTATCTAAATACAGAAACAATTCCTATCATAGCGGGCGCATTAGCGGTGATAAAAAATATTCAGATATATACATAACAAAACCACCAGGACTTACAAATATATACATCATACAGAAAATTGCACACATCCTACGCAAAACACTTTCAATACAGTAACCATAAGAGCATTACAGCAAACCACAGCACATACTCAAGGCACACAGAGCTGCGCTCGGTAGTGAAATGAAAGTACGTTCTAAAAATAAAACTACTGAATAATAATAATAATAATAATAATAATAATAATAATAATAATATAATAATAATAATAATAAGTTTATCATAGCAGCTCAAGATCAATGCTTACCTACCTACAAGGAACTACCAGGCCAACATATTAAAGAACGGCAGTAGCCCAACATGTCGTGTATGTCAACAACAAAATGAAACTATTGATCATGTCTCCAAGTGCAGTCTTCTTGCGCCTACAGAGCATCTCAACAGGCATGATAGAGCTGCACAATATATTTACTGGGTAATTTGCAAAAGCCTGGACTTGCCCCATGAGAAAAACTGGTGGGAACACAAACCACCTCCAGTGCTTGAAAATGATCACATCTCACTCCTCTGGAACTTCACCATTCAAATTGACAGAAAGATAGATGCGAATAGGCCAGAAATCATATTGAAAGACTGCAGACAAAAATCATGCCTCCTCATTGATATGACTGTCTCAAACAATATAAACGTATCTGTCAAGACCTACCAAAAATCTGAGCAAATATAAAGATCTGGAAAGAGTAATTAGCAAAATGTGGAACCTGAAGACTAAAACGATACCTGTTGTCATAGGTGCCCTGGGAATGATAGCAAAAGGGGCTGATTGCTACCTAGCTCAGATATCAGGAAACCCCAAAATGACAGAAATTCAAAAGATAGTGCTTATGGGAACTGCTCATATTACCATATTGTATATAAATAGTGGAGGTTAATGGTTAGAACGCATGACGCGTTGGTTAGATTCTTGCAGCGGTCATGATGCTGTGTCATTTAACAAGGTACTTCATTTCAGGTTGCTCCTTTCTACGCAGAGAAAAATGGGTACTATCTTAGTGTTAGTGCATTCTTCCACTTGGGATTAAGGTATGTGTGTCTCTGTGCAACAACATAGGCTCTAAAGTATTTAGCGAAAACATAGTCAACAAGGTCACACAGGCTTACGAATGTCGGCTATAGTTGTTTACATGAGTGTATGTGTAGGTGTGTTAATATATTAACAGAAAAAAATTGCTTTCTAATGTAATGTGGAGATTAAGTACAATTTAATCTCACCTGCTAGGTAGCAAAATTTGATAGATGTTTGCAGAAGTGGAACTAATTAGCAAGAATATCTGCTGCCAATATTGACAACACATCTGTTTTTCTATGAAAATATTATTTCTACTCACTATATGAATAGTGGCCATAATTTGACAGACGACTATTTTCTATTGCTTTCTCTCCCCATCTTTCTCGCTCTCTTTCTCTTTCTGTCTTTCATTGGCGCCTTCTTTGTGGGTTCTATTTTGTCTTGATTTTTCTTTTTTCTATCTTTTCTCCTTCCTTTTTTTTGGTAGCTATATCTACAAATATACAAGCATATATACACACACATGTACACACACGTACACGTATGTATATAGATAAACACATGCGCAAACACATGTATGTACACACACACACATACATATATACATATATATAAATAAACACTGTCAATAAGCCAATTATTGCGAAATTTGTTCTGAGAAATATCTCTTACGGACGTGTTGTGTTAGGAACACTATAATAATCAGAAGGAAATGGAAATTTGTCTCAACAGAGGCCGGTAACAACACCAGATTGAAAAGGCACAAGACCGGAAGGCATCTAATACTCTCGCCGATGAGACGGATTTTCGTCTCCTTCTGATAATAATAGTGTTTTTAACATATCATGTCCAAAAGATATTGTTTCTCAGAACGAACACCGCTGAACCTGGCATATAGACAGTATTTATGCATTAATTATGATAGAGGGTTACTTTAATTTAAATACACACACACACACCACACACACACACACACACACACACACACACACATATATATATATATATATAGGGGAAAGTAGGAAGAAAAATAAGCGAAAATGCACATTGGAAATAAAAAATGAAAGGCTTTTTATGAAAAGTAACGATAGATATATATAATTAGATGAACTCAGGTAGGAATAAAAGTAATAAAAGTCATTATTGGGAATTGCTAAGGAGATTCAAAAGCATACCGGTTTCGGGAATTTACTAATCATTGCTTTGAATGCACACTGATATTAGTCCCTGAGTAAAAAATTATATATATACTTATAGTTGTAAGTACATATACGTATGTGTATATATATAACGGGAAGCTTTATGAAAATAAACAAAAGACGAAGGCAGGTGGAAAACAAACGAACAATTGTATTAGTATGGCGCTCAGGAAATATAAATAAGACAAGTCTTTAACGTTTCGAGCCTACGCTCTTCAACAGAAAGATACACAGAGAGAGAAAAACACAGAAAGAAGGAGAGAAAAAAAATGCGTGCAGTAGCTAACGAATCAACATGGCGATCTGATTTCGGCCAGAGGTCAAAGATCAAACATGAGACGCGAGAGCGAAATAAGGGGAGATAATAGGGTTGATAAAAGGGTTGAGGGACCAGCTAAAAGTGCGTGGGAGGGGTCTGGATGTGTGTATGTATAGGGTTGGTGTATGTATTAGTATGTATAAGGGTGTGTGTGTGTGTGTGTGTGTGTGTATGAGAGAGTATTAGTGCGTAAGATTGGTCTGGACGTGCGTATGTATGGGGTTGGTGTATGTATTAGTATGTATTAGTATGTATTAGTACGTATTGGTATGTATAGGTGTGTGTGTGTGTGTGTGTGAGAGAGTATAAGTGCGTATGCGGGGTCTGGACGTGTGTATGTATAGGGTTGGTGTAAGTATTAGTATGTACTAGTATGTATTAGTACGTATTAGTATGTATTAGTTGGTGTGTGTATTAGTATGGCACATCATATGTGATGTGATGTGTAAAGTCATGTGATATATATATATATATATATATGTATGTATATATATATATATATGTATATATATATATATGTATGTGTATATATATATGTATGTATATATATGTATGTGTATGTGTATATATGTATGTGTATATATATGTATGTATATATATATATATATATATATATATATGTATATATATATATATATACGGAGGCGCAATGGTCCAGTGGTTAGGGCAGCGGACTCGTGGTCGTAGGATCGCGGTTTCGATTCCCAGACCGGGCGTTGCGAGTGTTTATTGAGCGAAAACACCTACAAGCTCCACGAGTCTCCGGCAGGGGTTGGTGATCCCTGCGGTACTCTTTCACCCACTCTTTCTTCTGTTGGCCTGCTCGCTTAGCCAGCGGGGTGGCGTTATTCGAAGGCTAAAATAATTTATATTATTATATGATTGAATGCAACGCATCCTCTTCCAAGTAAGTTTTATCTTAATAATTCTGATGCGCACTCTATACGATCTTTTTATTCTCTCGTTTTCTTCTCTTTCTCTCTTCTTCTTTTACCCCCTCTTCTCCCACTATTCTATCCTATTACTCTGTCGCTCTCTCTCCCTCACTCCTTCTTTGCTCACGTGGCTCCCACATGACCATCGGCCATCTTTTTTCTCTCCGTTGTAACTGGAACAAGAAAGGCGTGTTCTTGTTTGTCTCCTGTTCTAGTTTGATTCAGGCGTTCGCCACCACAACCTCGTTTAGTCTCAGCAGCTCTTCCTCTTTGTTTTCAGTGTCCTGTTTGCGTTACCTATTTTGACCCTCCGCAAAATCCCAAATTCTTTTCAATTTGCTTTGCGGGAGCAACTGTTTAATCGAAAGCGTATATTGTTGTTAAATGCTTGAAATACGAGACTAGAAAAACAGCCAACAGCTGATGAAGGGTCGTTCTTTATGTTTGCTTTGTTTTCCGTTTGTGTCTTTCGTTATTCGAAAGAATAGTTCATGTTCCGTGTACTCGTGCTTCGTACTCTTTTGTTGTACACATTTCATGACGTCCTGTGCTCACATATGCATATATATATATATATAACGGGAAGCTTTATGAAAATAAACAAAAGACGAAGGCAGGTGGAAGACAAACGAACAATTGTATTAGTATGGCGCTCAGGAAATATAAATAAAACAAGTCTTTAACGTTTCAAGCCTACGCTCTTCAACAGAAAGATACACAGAGAGAGAAAAACACAGAAAGAAGGAGAGAAAAAAAATGCGTGCAGTAGCTAACGAATCAACATGGCGATCTGATTTCGGCCAGAGGTCAAAGATCAAACATGAGACGCGAGAGCGAAATAAGGGGAGATAATAGGGTTGATAAAAGGGTTGAGTGACCAGCTAAAAGTGCGTGGGAGGGGTCTGGATGTGTGTATGTATAGGGTTGGTGTATGTATTAGTATGTATACGGGTGTGTGTGTGTGTGTGTGTGTGTGTGTGTGTGTGTATGAGAGAGTATTAGTGCGTAAGATTGGTCTGGACGTGCGTATGTATGGGGTTGGTGTATGTATTAGTATGTATTAGTATGTATTAGTACGTATTGGTATGTATAGGTGTGTGTGTGTGTGTGTGAGAGAGAGTATAAGTGCGTATGCGGGGTCTGGACGTGTGTATGTATAGGGTTGGTGTAAGTATTAGTATGTACTAGTATGTATTAGTACATATACGTATGTATATATGCATATATATATATATATATATATATATATGACCCTATTATTTCCTCTGCTACTGTCTAGATTATAGTAGGCTTAACAAGGTATGCATTATTTTCTAAACTCATTCTGTCACAGATATAATAAGAATAATTTAAATATTTTGGTTTCCATTATTTATGTAAGTTTATTAAAAATGTTTTATCCTTTATGATTGAAGTCTATGCGTAATTGATGTAATGTTTTCATTAATCAATCAAATGGATCCGGTTAAAACGGCTGTAATGGATTGACATCTAAACATAAATCACAATTATAACAGAGAGGGTTGAAAAAAAACCTTGTATGTCTAGAAATAGCAGTCAAAACCACTACAAAGTCGCTATAAGCACTCATATTCTATCTCTTCATAATGAAGCTATCGGCGGGTGACGTAATGGATGTGACTGCTATTTCTAGACGTGCAAAGGTTTTTGTAACTCTCTCCGTAATGATTGTGATTTATTTATAATTATACACATTTCTTTTATGAAATTTATGATTATATGTTCGGTCATTGATATATTCATAAATAATTATGAATTATTTATGATATATCCATCTTAATGTATTTTTACATTACTCTTTAACTATTTAACCTTTTCACTCATTATCCAGTGAATCGCCGTGGCTCGATTTACCGTTCTTTTCTTAAAAACGCTGTGCACGATTGGAATTCAGAAATTTGAATGTGTAGATAGAGTTTGACACATTATTCTTGCTGGTCGGGACACATGTAAGCCTCAAGGTAGATTTTTTTGTGTGTCTATTTGTATCTACAGTAATATTCTCCTGAAGAGAAGAATGGAACTTTAAGGTTCCCAACTTCGAAATTGCTCTAAAGAATTTACCTTTTATTTTTAAGCTTTGAATTTTATGTCATGTCGCCCGCGACAGCTTTATTTTGGAGAGATAGAATATGAATATAGTGGCCTTAAGGTGGTTTTGTTTTGACTGCTATTTGTAGACATGCAAGGGTTTATAATTGCGATTTATTCATAATTATATACATTTCTTTTATGAAATTTATGATTATATGTTGGCCATTGATATATTCGTAAATAATTATGAATTGTTTCTGACATATCCTTTGTAATGTATTTTTACAGTACTCTTTAATTATATATATATATATATATATATATATATATATATATATATATATATATATATAATATATATATATATATATATATATATATATACATATATTTGTATATAGTAAGTGATTTCCCCAAAGCAAATACTTACATAATAATTAATGTAATATTACATTGTGTGTTATGTTAATATAATTTGCTCTCCGGTATTCAAAATAAGTTATTCAGCAGTTAACATATAAAATCCAATAAAGTTCTAATAAGATAAGAAATTAGGAGGTATATTCCGTTGGATGATTTTGAATATATTTCCTTATCCATATAGGTTTCTTGGAGCATAAATATCAACAATATTAATAATAAAGATTACTACAAAGTTGCTTATCATTACATTTAATTCTTTAATTCATATACAGCATTACATAGGCCAACGAAGGTTTCAACTGCACCGATTAGTAACCGTTGTAATTGCAGCTCTGCTATAAAATCAGTGCGTTTTTTTTCTGGGTCTTTACTTGATGTCCTTTGATTTGACTGTTTAACGATTTTCTTTTATATACTCTGCGTTGTATGATGCAGAGCTGTCCGTTAAGTTAGACGCGAACCATCTCCATTTCAAGTTTTGATTGGATAATCACTTATAGCCCATTATTTCAACCCATTCTGTTGCTTAAATGTTTATTATTCATTTATACTAGGCAAATGCGAATTTCCTCATGTGCAAGCATCTCAAAACTTGTTCCCGTCTGTATTGGTTTTGCAGTACACAAAAAATCTCAATTGGTAGTGTAGTCTTTGTTTTTGTCCTTAATAGACTAGATTAATTTACTAAGACTTGTTTGGAATCTTTTATTTTTATCTCTAAACGACGTCCAATGATTTGCCAGTCTCCTCTTGAAAATTAATGATGTCCTCCAGATGTAAAAGTATTCATTACCCCCAGCTGTAACTTTACATATACATATTACATTTTTGGTCTTACACTTATTTTTCACATAACAAGAATCCCGCTTAGAACAAAGATAATTTTTTATATTTATCTCAGATTTAGTTTTAATTTGATCATTAATGGTAGAATCAAATGCATTTCCACCAAGTTCTTTATTACTAATTACTCCGTTAGATAACGTTATCTTTGTTCTAATTCTAGCTGAACTTTTATTCGATTTGACGTTATTTTAACTATGTTAAATTCTGTATAGTTCTAAAAATCTTTGACTCTCTCTGCGATGCAGATTTTACAACGGCTACTTCCATTAATATATGAGCCCGGATGATATATTAATTTCCACCTGATATCACGTGGTGTCTCTTGATCATTGAGATGCCACACATGGAAATTTAAATTTATTTTCTAATAATTACTGTTCTATTCTTTAGAGTGTGCTTCTCTTCTGATAGAAAGCCACGAATGAAGCGTTTTTTTGCCTGTCCTTCTAATTGTTGTTTCTCTTGCGTTTTTGTTCCATATATATATATATATATATATATATATATATAGCGGCGTATGTACACCTTTGTTCTCACCTTATAGTAGGTATGTATCTAAATTTTGTACGACACTTACTCTATCTTTTATTCCCCCTCTCATTTTCTTCCTTTTTCTCGCTCTCCCTTTCTCATATTTCCTGGCCTTCTCTTTCTTTAACTCACACTATTTCCCACTCGTTTATCTCCCTTGTACCTTTATCTTTGTCTCTGATTTTTTTCTCATCCTTCAATCCCGCTGCCCCCTACCCATCTCTCCTCCTTCCACGTGACCGATGTCCGGCCAGCCATGATCTTTCTTTCATGGCCTGGCTGCCGACCGCCAACACCTCTTATGTCTATCCCCTATGTTCCTACTTTTTGGCTTTCACTTCATACACACCAGCTCAATTTGATTCGTTCTCAGTCGAAAATTGTGTACTATGTTCTCCGTTTTTTTGTTTGCTTGTTTTTTGTTTTTGTTGCCGCACACATTCGCTAGCTTTCTTGCAAAGGGGTCTAATGCTCTTAGCTTAGACTTTTTTTTAGGAGTAACCAGATCGAACCATCTCAAATGTAACTGCCCAAAATGGTTGTGACTTCTGGAACTTGACTGAGGAAAGAAAGCCACGAATGACCCGGCTTTCGTTTGCCTGTTCTTCTAATTGTTGTTTCTCTTGTCCGCCTTTGTGTCGTCTATCTGTCCAAATGTTTAATGTCCTCTACTGCGTCGTTTTTTTGTTCCATATATATATATATGTATATTTATTTATGGAAAAAAGTCAAGGTAGTAAATGCTAAAATTATTTTATAAAAAACATTTCAGTACCGGTTTTAGTCATTGAGACTTCTTCAACTGAAAGCATAGAAAACAAATAAATTTTGGAAAAATTAAATGAAAAGTTTTTTAAAAGAATATTTGTGTAGTAATCAAATACAAGGGGCATTTTCTTTGTTTCTGCCTGTCTCTGTCTCTCTCGCTTACTCTTGTGGGTTCGAGGTCGTATATATAATATATATATATATATAATATATATATATATATATATATATATATATTATATATATAGGAGATGTACTCGCATAGCAAGTAATTTGATCTGAGATCGTGTGCTGAAACGAAAACAATTGCAGCGTGGAAGGTGTTTATAAGCCATTTAAGAAACACACAAAAGCCGTTCGATTCACTTCAACATTTAAGTTTAATTTGTCAAAATATTTTCGTCGCTAAAATCCGCGACCTGTTCACTGACAAAGTCCGTGCAGCACGGACTTGTCATGAACAGGTCGCGGATTTTAGCGACGAAAATATTTTGACAAATTAAACTTAAATGTTGAAGTGAATCGAACGGCTTTTGTGTGTTTCTTAAATGGCTTATAAACACCTTCCACGCTGCAATTGTATATATATATATATATATATATATATATATCTATATATATATATATATATATATTATATATATAATAATTTAATAAATAAAATATATGCATACATACATATATATACGTACCTACATCTACATGTATATATACATGCATCGTTGTTAAAAAAGTCCGTTTCCTAGTTGTTTTATGCTTTCGTTTCTCGTGATCTACGTTTATTTGTGGTGTCCTGTATTCACACACACACACACATATATATATATATATATATTATATATATATATGCATGTATATATACATGTAGATGTATGTACGTACATATATGTATGTATGCATATATTTTATTTATTAAATTATTGTATGACTGAGCGCCATCGCGTCGTTTCGTTTCTTTTCTCCAAGTAAGTTTTTATATATACTTAAGACGCGAACTCTGTAATCCTTTCCTTCCTTCCTATCTGTCTTCCTCTTTGCCTGTCTCTTCCTTCTTATTTTTCACCCTTTCTGGTTTCCTTTCCGCTCTATCTCTCTCTATCTCTCTCTCTCTCACCCCTCCTCATCTCTCTCACTGCCTAGTCGACTACCTACCTCTTTTCACTGGCAGCTTTCTACAAGCCAATATGGCTTTTTTTGCGCTCTGAATTTATCCATCGTCTAGGCTTAAAAAACAGCCTTTAATGTTTTTTTTTGTCCTGTTTTTATTCTTTATGTGTACTGTATTTTTTTGTATTTGTATTTTTATTTTGTATTTGTAATTGTATTTTATGTGTATTGCTTTTACGTCCTGTTCTTGTCACATTTTTTTCTTTCCTCGTTTTTAGCCCTCTGCAAAGGAATTTTATTTTAATTCTTTCGCAGGAAGGATTGGGTCGACGGGTCGTGTTCTGTCTTTACCCTCGAAACACGCATTGAGTCGATCCAGGGACAGCTGATGAAGGGGAATATTCCTTGTATTGTTTGTCTTGTACTCTGTTTTTTCGTTGTTAAAAAAGTCCGTTTCCTAGTTGTTTTATGCTTTCGTTTCTCGTTGTGTTCTACGTTTATTTGTGGTGTCCTGTATTCACACACACACACACACACACACACACACACACACACACAGACACACAGAGACACACACACACACACATATATATATATATATATATGCATGTATATATACATGTAGATGTAGGTACGTACATATATGTATGTATGTACGCATATATTTTATTTATTAAATTATTGTATGACTGAGCGTTTCGTTTCTTTTCTCCAAGTAAGTTTATATATATATATATGGGTATTCAGTACAGATTCCAAATCATAATTTAAAACACACAACGAAATAAATATATACATATAAATTTATAAATCAGTGAACAAAATTACATGGAAAAGTCATATGTGAAAACTATGCATTGTGTACGTTGGGTTCAGGTACCGAATGGAGGAGTGCCAAATACAGAGATAAAAATTTGAGGTAAGGGCCTCCAAAAGGAACAACTCGAATCGATTAAGAATTTAATGTTTATACGAAATGTCGGATGAAAGTTCAAAATTTAAAAATTCAGAGGTAAATAGGTTGATAAATAGGTAGATGAATAAATATATACAGATTCGAGTGAATTCGGGTATAGAATATCATCTACGGCCATTTCAAGGGTACAGTAAATGTATAAATGGCGTTTTAAATATTCTATCAAATTATTACCATGTAGGATTTCATCACGAAGGAAACCATCCTGATGAAAGGGGCATTATGTTTCTATATTTGGAATATTTAAAACGCCATTTATACATTTTGTTGGTGTTTCGTCTTTACTTAATTCGTCCGTTGCTTCTCTTGAACTGTATTACTGTATTACGATAGATAAAAAAATACACTGTAAAAGTGTTATAACAATACAAAATAAAAACAGCGGCAGTCACAAACACGCAACTAACCAACAATCAATATTTCCAACACACTTACTCGAACTGTAAACTGTACTTGGACTTCGAAGACCCAACTACGATGATTTTATCAAAGCCACAAGGGTTAAACAAAGAAGGGACACTACAAGAAACAAATGAGGTCGGGGATTTATCGAATGATATTAACATGAATAAATATATTATAAATTCGGATGAGAAATGAGAAACAAAAATGAATGGAAGCGGAATGGGTTTGATCCCACCAACCACATTCCTGCGTTGCACCGTTTTGTCCTTTTTTTTTACTCCGCTTAATTTGGCACTTCCCAGCCCAATATTCGGGCTACTTTCTTTCATCTTCTCCCGCACATTTTTGCCATCAGGCATTTCTTCTCCAGACATGTTTTCCCTCTTAGTTGATATAAAAAGAGGTTCACTAAAGCATGTCCGGAGACGTAGGTACCTGATGCGATACCTCTTCCAAGCGTCTCCCATATCACTTCTTTCGCTATAGCTGTTACGGCCAGAAAACAAAATTTCTCTTCTCCTTTTAGAGGAGACAGCGGAACGATCTTAATAATCGATTCAGATGACAGCTGAACTCTCCCAAGCTGTGATAATACCCATTCGGACACTACGATTGTTTCGTTGCTCTGCCCGCAACCTGGGTACGTAGGCGAAACGGTGACGCCGTGCCTCGTGAGTTTATCCCAAACTGGCAAGCGACTTCGGAAGCACAGCCAAGCCAGGGACCTCTGGAAGTTGTCCTTGGGAACCGGGTCAAAAATCCGTCGATGCAGGTTGCAAGCTGATTTTCATAGAAACTTAGAGTTTCCCCCAGGCTGTCATCACACTTGCCCTCTACCAGCCCTCTATAGTACATTGAGGTGGTACTCATTCGCGAGAGAACCACAAGCGCTTGTCGACACTTTGCTTGCCAAGCTCCCAGCCTTGGTTACGCCTGATCGAGATTTTCAGTTCACCAAAAGAGGTGAACCTGGGAAATATCTTGTCAACGAATGGCGACCACACTCACTCACCATCAAGGTAGAGTCAGCGAATGCCCGCGCATCTTTAGCCACGGCATCCCTAACCCACCCTTTAGCCTCTCTTCGTAGCTAACTCCCTACTAAATATAATTGACTCTTTTTTATGACTCTTTTGAGGGCATACCACCATTTGTCGTTAATAATGGTCCCTGTCAATGCCATCATCACTAACTGTCTAATCCGACTCCTGTAGGCATCACAGGTCAGTAGCGACTTACTTAGCTTCCAGTAGCCGGATCCCTGTCTAGTCATGCTCTCTACATCCAGCTGTAGCTGACAATGGTTAACTGTGGACGACTAGCTATATTCTTGTCTTAACTCTTCATTAATATTCTGTCTAGGTATTATCTAGATGACCCATATTTACTTGACGACGTCCACTGTGAAATGTCCGGGTTATCTAGAATGTATTGATCTGCCTGCTGAAAACGTCTGAGCAAATCGTTGAGGCAGGAGCCTACATTCCTAAAACGATTCGGGCCAGCGTAATCTACGCGTTCATTGCAGATTGTGTTGAAGTTACCTAACACCACTAACATGTGTGATATAGCCAGAAAGTTTTCCAGGTTCTTGAAGAAGTCAGGCTGCCCTATCCCCACCGGGGCATAGATCACCACCAAACTGAAATCCTTACCACAACTGAGTGTCACATCTTGGACGACCAGCCTGCCTTCCGGATCAACAAAGATTGTTCTAGTTTGAGCACCTTCCTGACCCCCCCTCGCATCTACCGGTTGACATGGAGAAATGACGTTCTCGTAGTCGTTAAGGAGCGGCGCAAGGTCCTGCAGTCCTCTCTGTCTGGCCTCAGTAAGAGCTATTACATCTAACCGATGTGAACTGAGATCGTCTACGAGGCAAGATTGCTCCCAATCCAATCTCAGGCAATGCACATATATACATCCTAAATTAAGCGAGTACAAAATTGGTACTTACTGTTTTTTTTTAAATGTGTGCCGGCTGGGAAGTAGGTCCTTCCTCGACCGTTTCAGCAGTGGTTGGTAAATTGATTGTTAGTTGTATGTAAATATCTCCAGAGAAATGTCTTACCCAAGGACCAACGTTTCTTCGTCGCTTGACAAGTTATTCATGTTTCACTCAAAAAATTTTTTTAACGTTGAAATTCTACCTTCCGCCTTCCAGGAAGGGGGAATGTATCGCTCGTCTGTGACACGGCAGAAATACAGTATATTTTTTTTACACAAAACAAATTCAATTAGAAATAAATTCTAACACATGTGTACACTAACTTCAGGTTTAATTCTTCACCTTCGCTTCCAAAATTCTTCACACTGCCATTCTACGAGGCGATATTCAACACGCGTTCGGACACGCATTTCAGTACAAACGAGAAGCGCAAACTACGATCTGCTGACTACATCGGACCGCTACTATTTATATGTAGCGGTGCCATCTATTCTCGTCAGAAGACGTTGTACTCTTGCCACAACAGAAATTAAAAGCTGGTTATCAAGACAAGTTCCCTCACAAGGTATGTAAGTAGTGTGTCGGGAGTTTACAGATGTGAACCTAGGGAACACGTGATTAGTTGGCATTTGGTATACCTGTGATTTGGCGAAGCTAAAACATCATTGCACATTGTTACTTTTGTTTACTGAAAATTTCAGGATATAACAAGGAAATCGAGTATCCCAGTGTACCATCATCTATACACCCAGTGCCTCATTCAGCTGAAAACCTAGTGCTACTTGTCCTTCACCTACCCTCCCTTGAAGATGTAGATCGTGATGAAATCAGTGACAGCAATGATGCAGATTTTGAAATTGAAGTTGACTCACCTTGTGGATTGAAATTCCAACATGACAATTCCAAATACAGCACATTTAACACTTAAACACTTATTTAAGTAAAAATAGTAACTCAACATAATTACTTTCTTCTTTTTCATATCTACATTTTGATATACCTTTTCCATTTCTTTCATTTTCTCATTCCACATTTGGCTATTGTAATCTCTCTCCCTCCCCCTCTCTCAAAGTAAAAGTGTCACAAATGTTAGATCTTTTTCCTCCCCCAACATAACACATATTCTATGGGTTTAGTAGTTCACAATTATGACGTTTGTTCCGACTTTTGATTGGATGCAATGTAAAAAAAAATGAAGTGGGAAAGTTTACTAATGCAGAAGTACCAAATGCTAAGAAGGCTAGACTTCTACAAGTCTATTGTCATTTTGTCTTTCCAGCATTTTAACTTAACGGCAATGTCTCATAATTGCTGCTTGGGTGTGCAACCGCACAGTCATTGTATTGGCACCATAGACATCAAAATGTTGCCACTCATTTTAATTTACAAATGCAACCGTTTTGGCCACAATACATTTCCGTTATTTCCCCAAATTGAGCACAGGATTCCCTTCACATCATATTGTGACATGCATTGCAGCTTCGTTTAATGACTAGTCAATGAGCAAGAGTTGAATGATTTGGCACAAGATCTGGGACGATATTAAAAGGCTTCAGAACTCCAAGCATCAAAGACTTGCTTGAAAATGGAGCAAAGATATCCTACTTCAGATCCAGAGAGAATGCATTTCTGCACCATTTTCGAAGTAACAGTAGGTTTGTGTATTGCTATAACATGCAGGGCTTACTGGAAGAATTGAGAATTCCAATTTGCAACTCAACTGAATGGCAACTATTCATCGATAGCTTAAAGCACTCCACAGTGGAAGTTTATATGGTTGAGACCCAATTGGGTATTCAGTTTGTTTTCGTGAAGGAAATGGTTACATAAAGAGAGTCATCCAGTTGTTGCAGTATCACAAACAAAATTGGATCATCTGTGTTGACCTTAAAATAACATGCTTCTTTCTTGGTCAGCATTGTAGATACACTAAGAATCCCTGCTTTCTGTGCATGTGGGACAGCAGAGCTCGAGAGGAATTGACTTCTAAGATCTGACCGCAAACCTGTGGTCTCAACATGAGCCACTTGTTGACATAAAGAATATTATATTCCCATCTCTGCACATGAAGGTCATAGAGGAACAATATCAAAGTAGAATGGATGTAAATATGATAGCTGGCTATTGCTGGAGCATAAAGTGAAATTTTCGGATTGAACACTCCAGGAAGAGCTGTAAGCGTAAATTTTTTACTTTAATTGCTTCCACAAAATTTGATTCACAGGAACAATATCCCTTGTGTGAACAAAATAAATTTGTACAAACATTTCTGTCAAGCAATGTTTTCTTATTTTCCATTGTATGTAAATTTTTAAAGCATCCTATCAAATAAGTTCAGATTTGCTAGGTGTGGTATTTTCATGGTTTTTGAGACAAACCGAGTTCAAAACGTTGACGTGATACAGAAAAACTGGAGCTATCTGTAGATTCAAGTATCAAATATAACTCAACAAAAATTGTGTTCATCAGTATAATTATTGTTTATTATTCTGTCGAAGAATAATGTTAACAATTAATGCCATTTCCCTTCCATTGAACATATTAAAACATATCTCTTCATTGTTAACAAAGTGTGGTGTAAGATAACGTGGTGTGGAGTAAGTGAGATAGATGATAGCAGCTATATGAATCTTGGTTTTCTTAAGAACGAGCACAAGTAGAGTTATATGACATATTTCTACAATAATTAGTATATAGGAAAAAGTGAATCGTATATTACTGATGATTTTATAGTCTGTACAGCTGTGGCTTGTATTTTTAATAACGAATTTTCCTTATTTATTCCTGTTTGATCTGATATTGTCTGGATATTGATAGAGTGGGAAGACATGAAACTTGAGAGAATGGTAAATTGGTTTTTCACAGTAAAATCTTGTCTCGATTTAAATTTATAACCCATGACCTATCGGTCAAACTTTTTTACTGTTGGTGTTGATCGTAGTTAGTTGTTTCGAGTTAGTGAGATTTTTTTTAGTTTGGGCGTCTTTTGCATTTGATTATTTTGTATGATTTAAGTGCCTTTTTCATTTTTGGGTCTCGACTCAATAATGTCCTGATGGATGATGCTGAATGTTTCTGTTTCTTAGTTAGTGTGCTGTAATTATTGGCGTCTCTGAAACGTTTGTGGCTTTTCTTAATTCTTTAATGTCTATTGCTTTGGCGCGTTCTATCCTATTCTCTATTAGAGTAGACTGATATTTTCTTTCAAGTAGCGCCTGTCTTAAATCAAGGACTCTTTTCTTCTAAATTTCCAGATTTTGCTCGGATTCATCTAGCTAGTTTAAACGGAATAGTAGATTTGGTATGTTTTATGTGAGATGGAATTAATAGTAGGTACTGTTCAGAATCCGTAGGTTTATAGTACATGGCCCTTTCTAAGTTTGTATCATTCTTTATAATCAGAATCTCTAAGAAGGGTAGTCAGATATGTTAAACTCCATTGTGAATTGAATATTTTTTATTGAAACTGTTGTGCAAAAATTTGAAATCATTGAATTCATCTAGGTAATATACCTACAGAATAAAGCAGTTATCTAAGTATCGTTTCCAATTTTCACCAGCTAATTTTGGAAGTTAATACTGTACCTTCTTTTGGCTTTTCATATAATTGGACTTCTAGATATGTCATGGCTAGTTTGGCGTATCTTGGAGCAAATTCTGTACCCAAAAGAGTCCCAATTTATTGGTAGGTGTTTTCCTCGAAAATGAAGAAATTACTTTGAAGGATGAATTTTATTCCCTCTGTGACGAATTGTTTATCAATTCGGTCCGGAGTTTTCTTCGGGAATTTTATTTATCAAAAGGCTATTGCCTCAAGTCCGTACTCGTATAGGGTTGTAGTAGAAAGGCTTACTACATCAAATGAAGCGTTTATGGTACTCCTGTTAAAATTTTTCGGAAGATGGTTGAGAAAGTCTAGGTCAACCCTTAGGAAACGTGGTATAAATTTTAAGAGAGGTTTTTAGAATATGTCAAAGAAGTTGATAAGTTTGTGAGTTTCAGAGGCCGGGCCTACCATAACTGGTTTTAATTTAAGAACTTTCAGAAACGGCATGTTTATGCAGATTGAATGTGATTCTTTGCAGGCATCATTAATTGTTTTATTTTTGTGGATTTTAGGAAGTCCGTAGAAGAAACCGGTTTTAGCTTTAAAATCTATTAGATAATCAATTTCTTTATTACTTAAGCCTTTTCCGTGTTGGTTTATGAAAGCGTTAAGTTTAGACATGGCTTTTGTTTGTTGGTAGCTGTTTACTATTTTATAGTGGGTGGTATGCTGAAATAGGGTTAACGTGGAATTTTTGCATTGTTCCATTTTCAAAATAACTACAGCATTTCCCTTAGCTTCTTTTATAAGTATATTATTATTGTTTTTAGGTCATATATAGTTTTCCATTCTGTTCGATCAGTGTTGGACTACAGTTTAGGACGTGGAAATTCATTATAAGGGAAGGCGAATATAAACTCACAAAATTTGTCTAGTGTTTTGTTTCTTTCTTTTGTTGGATTATTGTTGCATTTATTTTGCACAACGGATTAATAAGTGTTTTCTTTATCGAATAATCCTTCCGTTAAATTTAATTTTCTACAAAGAATTAAAATGTCATTTCGTACTTCACTGAGGTAGTGCCAGGGTAAATTTTATTTAATTTTGTCCTTTTGGGAGTTTTAAGTTTCTGAAATCTTTCTTCAGGGCTTAAAAATTGTTTGTGACTTTTGTTCTTTTGCTTGTGTCTCTGAGTCTGTGTTCCAGAAAATTAGTGGAAAGAAATGGAGTGTTTCGTTTCTTTCCACTTTTCTGGAATAATAGTTACTCTTTGTATGCCACCTGAGGTTAAGACGTGAATGTTGACCAATCAATTTTGTACGTCAGCAGATACCTTTTTCTTTAAAAAGCAATTTTTATAACAACGGCCAGAATAGGCAAAACTCGCGAAACTCCATATAACTATGCACTTTTAAAAATCTAATGTGAAATCGGTAAAGTGCATTCCTACATTTTAAAATCTAATTAAATTCTACTTGAGTTTAATATATTCTCAGTGCATTTTCAACTTTCTTTCCACTTGTTTGGATTAGATTAACAGCAATTTAAATATGTATATATATATTTTTATTCTTTTATTTGTTTCAGTCATGGGACTACGGCCATGCTGGAGCACTGATTTAAGGAATTTTCGTCGAACAAATCAATCCCAGCACTTGTTTTTTAAAGGTAGGTACTCACATTCACACCAGTAGTCAAGCAGTGTTTAAGGATCAAACACAGACACAGAGGCACACACACACACACACACACACACACACACACACACACACACACACACACACACATAACGAGTTTCAGTTTCTGTCTACCAAATAAGACTTTGGTCGACTGAGGCTATAGAGGAAAATACTTGCTCAAGTATACTATCATTAATACTGGTAACTTTTAAAGCTTATATCATACCTCTTAGTTTATAATTAATATATAGTTTGCATATTCTATGGTCTCAATATTCCTGTAGTTAATACCAGGTATCAGTCTTTATAGATACCACCTAATAAATAAATAATTTAGTTTTAAATGACTGAATTAATAAACAATTTCTATATAATCTTCTCTTTTCTAGTGATGATAATAAGGTATATTTGCTTCATCATGGTTTTAGTGATTAAGTTATTTATTCCCTTCTATGGTGTTCTACCCTATTTGATTGTTTTTATAATACCCTTTATGAAATTAAACCTAATTTTTGTACCCCTAGGTATTTATATTAGCTTATATATAACAGCACTGGTAGCTTTACAACTTGTAATATACCTCTTAGATTATAATTAATATATAGTTAGCGGCTGTGCGGTAAGTAGCTTGCTTACGAACTACATGGTTCCGGGTTCAGTCCCACTGCGTGGCACCTTGGGCAAGTGTCTTCTACTATAGCCTCGAGCCGACCAAAGCCTTGTGAGTTGATTTGGTAGACGGAAACTGAAAGAAACCCGTCGTATATATGTGTATATAGACATATATACATATACATATATATATATATATATATATATATATATATATATAATATATATATATATATATATATATATATATTATATATATATATATATATATATATATGT
>NC_043005.1:31147578-31157578 GCF_006345805.1 Octopus sinensis
GTGACTATGCTTTGATCCTCACATGAAGAGAATAAGAAATAAATATCGCCTAGGGTGAGTGAATTTTTAACATTGATAACAGTGTGAGCGTAGTGAACTAAGGTAAAGCAGGATAAAATGTTCCTCCAATAAATAGATGAAACGGCTGCAAGAGATTTGAATTTATTACTCATAAACAGGCAGCTGAATAATTTATCTACTCAGCCATTTTTGACACACAATCATAGAGACACAGAGTAACACACACACACACACATTGTTATATTTCGCGCCGGTCATTTTCCTTTTATTCGTTTATTTAATTATTTATTTTCTATTTTCTCTCATTCCCTCTTAGGTATGTGCATGTGTGACTTGTGTGTGAGTATATGGGTTTACGCATTATAATGTTTGTATCTCTGTATTTTATTCTTTTCTCATTTCGTCTTTAGTCGTCATGTTGCGTAGTGTGGGGGAGGGGTGCTATTGTTCCGTGCTATGTCTGTGGTCTTTGTAATTGGTCTAAGTATCATGTTTTTTTCGATGTATTGATAATATCTTAACATTTATGTTTATTAACCGAACCTCTGTATTCTAATTGAGCATGTTGGTAGAGCACCGGTGAGCTTTACTTCTTGAGCTCCCACCAGTGTTCATTTACCCGCTTCCTATGCTACGTGCTATCTCCACAATGTATGTTGTCCTGTTTCTATACCGTCCCTCTGTACACCATATGGTAGTTCCTAACCTGTGGGTTCATCCTACATACTATAAGCTGCTATCCGTACATAGAGGCCTTTCGAGTGGATATATTCTACAAATTAGAGACTTTATGGGGTTTCCTGGCCTCTCTACTACATTAATCCTTATCTAAAGTTTTCTTAAAAGAGGCTTTCTAGTTCGCCGCAAAGGGTAGCATCAACGAACATGGCACATAGATTTTTTGTTGTCATACCATGAGTTGGCCTTATCTACTTTCTTGGTACCTTCTATGCTATTCCAGGACTTAACCCCTCTATAGCGGGCTCATCTCATTTGCACCATTCTCTATGATGGCCTTGTACTTATCCCTGACTCATTTGTATACTCTAATCCTGTCCCTTTGGCCAGAGAATTGCAAGCGTTGGACGAAGTATTGTACGTGTCGTTCTCGGTCGCACATGCGGGACAGATTTCTCATCACTCTTACGAAGTTTGCATCAGGATATTGAACTCGGCTTTGTCCGCAATAGCTGCGGTCTTGTGGACCAAGTATTTAGAGGCCATACGTTTGGCATCGTGGGAAATGATAAAAATAATGATGAAGTGAAAAACGAGTATAGGGTGCATGAGGTTATTTGGCAAAATATAAAATAGAAATGACCATTCCGAAATATAACAATATCTATTTCAACACACGATTAGAGATCAGGAATTTTGCAAAACGAACACAAACACGCGCGCGCGCGCACACACATTGTCTGTGTATGTGCGCATGTGTGTGTGCGTGCATGTTCGTGCAAGTGTGGAACCGTTGAATACAAGGAAAGATAGAATTGATGCGGAATGAAAGCCTCCAAAGGCAACGATCAGTCAGTATTTTACAAAGTGAGATCAGGTGTTAATAGAATTGAAGTCACATTTTCGTTCAAAAAGGAAAATAAATATGACATTTGATAGTAAGTCGCCAAACAATTTCATGATAGATATGCTCGGAGTGTAAGATATTAATACTTTTGAGAACATCAAGACGAAAACACCCCTCAATTATACATGTACACAGATAAATTATAAACATTCTGCATTATCCAGGCGGCATTCCATTAATTAAATAATTTTTTTTAGTTGAACTGTACTTTGAGAAGTAATGTCCATAGCATACAAGGCTACATGAGATGTAAAAAATGTTCAGGACTTGCATTACATTAAAAATTTGATGGTAAGAAAAAAGACATTTTAAGATTTTCTCTCCTTTTGTATTGATTTTTAACTAGAAATATGGAAGGGTCTGGTCAAACCTTACAATGAAATTAGAAAGAAGAAAACACATAAATACAAAAGCGCAATACATACACACGCAGACACACACTGATACACACAGACACATACTTACGCGGCACACACAGGCAGAGATAATACGAAACATATTTTATTCACACTAAATCAAATGAAACCGTTTACGAACAGTTGGTTTCGAAC
Source organism: Octopus sinensis (assembly GCF_006345805.1). Taxonomy (NCBI): domain Eukaryota; kingdom Metazoa; phylum Mollusca; class Cephalopoda; order Octopoda; family Octopodidae; genus Octopus; species Octopus sinensis. Next base: position 31,149,736 of record NC_043005.1, read on the forward strand.
GCACTGCAAGTTCCGAAACAGCAGCATGTAGCCGTAAACCGGATATTCAGGAATAGACTTCTCTAATGTTCACTCTGTGACCATGTAGCTGTTTCTAAATTTCAATGAGGAGCCTTTGTTTCTTGGTAACAGACACGGGATCTTTTCTAAAAGAAGGCCAGATTTTTCTAGTTAACTAAATAATTTGAAACTTCGTATACTGGTAGAATGTGTCAAAAGAAAACATTAATTTCAACTAGTTTTTTTGAGAAAAATGTATTTTATAAGTTTAAACGTAGTTTAAATCTGCGAATTTTAACCAATCGTATTGTCTGTTTTGATCTGAAATTATTATCTGCATGGTGTTACTGTGACGTAGACAGCTATTTTGTGAAAATTTTAAACAGCGTGGGTAAGAAGTAAGCAAACAGCTGTGGTAGATGTGGTTATCATGGCAGTGGTGGTGGTGGTGTAGTGGTGACAGTGGATGTGTATGATGGCATCAATTATAGTGTTGGTGTTTTTGTAGAGGTGGTGGTGGCGGCAGTGGATGATGATGATAATGATGATGATAGTAGTAGTGGCATTGATTATGTTAGGATGTCTCAGTGGTGGTTGTGAAGATGATTCTGATATTGATAGTCTTTGCATTGAGGTGGTGGCAGAGTCAGAGTAAATAATAAGAGCCCAGTTAACACAAGATTCTTAAATTTCGGAGATCATAAGATAGAGAGCAAGAAGTTAAAAGTTCCAATACTGGCCCAATTCCTACACCCCAGATTCTTCAACTATTTTATAAGAAAGGGGTTAATGGCAGGATAGGGATTCAGCTTAAAAATAAATATAACAAAAAATACATAAATAAATTACTGCTCCAACGATGTAATTTTAGTATGCGTGTATGTATGTATGTATGTGTGTGTGTGTGTGTGTGTATGTATGGATCAAAACAGTTTGATTCAAATTCTGTGGTACTTATATATTCATACATAGATATACATGTAGATGTATATAACATATATATATATATTGTATGTAAACATCTTTTATATATATATAATGTATGCATCTATAATACACACACATTATAAATATATACACATATATGCATATGCATTAGAATATGTGTGTATAGGTGTATATATATATATATATATATATATGCATATGTGGCCCTGCTCGATCTGTAGGAAAGGTGGAGGTAGAAACTCCATAAGATGCACCCAATGTAAGCTATGGACGCACAAGAGGTGCAGCAACATTAAAGGGAAATTAACAGATAAGATAGCTTTCATGTGCGGCAGATGCACAGGGACAATAGACACCACAGACACTCAGAAAACAGATCACTCCAGGGAGAGGAACTAGAAGTAGTTGATAGTTTCCGCTACCTGGGTGACCAAGTTAGTAGTGGAATTGGATGCACAGAGAGTATCACCACTAGAATACGAATAGCCTGGGCAAAGTTCAGAAAGCTCCTACCCCTACTGGCGACAAAAGGGTCTCTCGCTCAGAGCGAAAGGTAGATTGTATGATGCATGTGTGCGAACTGCCATGCTTCACGGTAGTGAAACATGGGCTGTGACTGCAGAGGACATGCGTAGACTTGAAAGAAATGAAGCTAGCATGACCCGCTGGATGTGTAATGTCAGTGTGCACGCACGACAGAGTGTAAGCACCCTGAGAGAAATGCTGGATATAAGAAGCATCAGATGTGGTGTGCAAGAGCGACGCTTGCGATGGTATGGTCATGTGCTGCGGATGGATGAGGAGAGATGTGTGAAGAAGTGCCACTCCCAAACAGTTGAAGGTATCAGGGGGAGAGGTAGACCCAGGAAGACATGGGATGAGGTAGTCAAGCATGACCCCAGAGCGTTGGGCCTCACTGAGGCAATGGCGAAGGACCGAGATCTCTGGAGATATGCTGTGACTGCAAAGACCCGGGCTGCTTCCTGCATCAGTTCCGCATAGCCCCTGCCCATTCAAAGTACCCTGGATCCCAGAACGTCCCGCTGTGCTCGAGGAGACCTGTTGAGTCAAGTACATGAACATGAACGTCGAAATAAATATCAATGGAAATAGTAGTTGTGATGCCTGTGCCGGTGGCACATAAAAAGCACTATCCGAACGTGGCCGATTCCAGCGCAGCCCCGACTGGCTTCTGTGCCGGTGGCACATAAAAAGCACCATCCGAACGTGGCCGATGCCAGCGCCGCTCCGACTGGCTTCTGTGCCGGTGGCACATAAAAAGCACCATCCGAACGTTGCCAGTGCCGCCTTGGCTGGCTTCCGTGCCGCTGGCACGTTAAAAGCTCCAACCGATCGTGGCCGATGCCGGACGCCCCCTGGCACCTGTGCAGGTGGCACGTAAAAAGCACCCACTACACTCGCGGAGTGGTTGGCGTTAGGAAGGGCATCCAGCCGTAGAAACTCTGCCAGATCAGACTGGAGCCTGGAGCAGCCCCTGGCTTCCCAGACCCCGGTCGAACCGTCCAACCCGTGCTAGCGCGGAAAACGGACGTTAAACGATGATGATGATGATGATGATGATGATTGTATACATGTGTGTGTAGCTATTTAGGATCTACACAAATTTTATATATACTCCACGAAGTTTGAAAGTGTTTAGTTAGAAAAAATTATTTTTAAAATCTGTAGGTCAAAAGGTAAAGATCCGGTATTTTAAATTTTTGTTGCATTTCTAATCTTTCTGATGTCTAAGGATGGATATTTATGCGTATGAATCTTTTTCTTTTTATTTTGTTTCAAATATAATTCTAGGGAACTGAAAAAGCTGTGTACGATGCCAAGCGAATTTAGTTGTTTACGATAAGCGGATGTTTACGTTTTAGCTGTTTACATGTTTACGTTAAGTACGTCACAAAATAGCTGTTTACGTTAAGTACGTCACAAAATAGCTGTTTACGTCACAGTAACGATATTTTGAGAGGCAGTAAATGATATGAGGTCGAAACAAAGAATACCATTGGTTAAAATTCGAATTATTAAACAACGTTAAACTTAGAAATTACAATTCCGTTTTCATTTTGGTTTACAATTATGTTTTCTTTTGACACATTCTACCAGTATACGAAGTTTCAAATTGTTTAGTTAACTAGAAAAATCTGGCCTTCTTTTAGAAAAGATCCCAGACATGTATTTTAGAGGAGAACTTATATATATATATATATATATATATATATCTATATATATATATATATATATATATATATATATATATATATATATATATATGTATGTATATGTATATGTATATGTATATATATATATATTATATATATATATATATATATATATATATATATATATATACCTTGAATGTATTAGGGTGTATTTTTTAGTATGCGTGAGTGTGGACTGTAAGCATGTATACGTATATGTAGGTTTACAGGTATATCTGCGTGTATGCGTATGCGTGCTTTTGAGTGTATGCGTGTATTTCTATATATTTATTTACATATATATATCAGTACACATGCAAGTATACTTATATGCATACATCCATATCATATACGTACACAGGAAATTGAATTTACGTTTGCACTTAAAATTGTTCTAAATATTCTGTTGTTCTTCCAGTTTATTAACATGTCACTCAAATTACCAACATAATGGAAGCCGGATTTTAGTAGTGGTATTCAATTTTCTGAATTTTTTCAGTTTCTGGCTGTTTGTTCCAATTTCTTCTTCATTGACATCAATCTGATATCATTCCTAGATGACAGCACAGTCACTGAGGTCGTTTCTTCGTCATTAACAAAGCGACTAGTCTTTGCTCTGTGTTGGAATACACTAAAGATCATGTAAATCCAGGGATTAGTACAGCTGTTGAGGGACGAGAGTAGCAATAATATCGTATAGATTGCACCTAAAAAATATTAAAGAAACAGTTAATTAATGAAATATGCGTTTAGTAAACATTCTTAAATACATTCAACTCATATATATATATATAGTAACAGAAAAAGAGGAATTTCGATTATCCCCACGTGGTGAGTTGTAATATATATAAGAAATTAAAAAAGGAAAATGCACACATTTTACATAGTTTTAATATAAGTTTTAATATAGCGAACGGTTTCGCTTTCCCCATTCATGATATTATGGTTTTCTTATTTGAATATGTATTTTCTTAAGAAGAAATTTTTGTCCATGTTGTGTGTGATGATATTTACGAGTGAATGACTTCACAAGTAGAAAAGTTAGTAAAGGAAGATTTTGCACAATAGTGTTGAATGCCTCACTGTTTCTGGGGTTGTGTGTTGATATAAATAGTTGTGTTTTGAGATGAGGTGTGGTGTTATATTTTGTTGTTCTTAGTGTTTTTATGTTTAATTTTTTGGCACGTTTAATCCCCTCGTCTATAAGTGAGGGTGGATATTGTCTTTCAGTAAGCGTTGTTTTGAGGTCTTGAAAACGAAGGTCCCGATAGTCTATCAGACACTATTGTGAAAATCCTTTTTGCCAAATTGAAAGGGATATTTATTTTGATGTGTTTCGGGTGGCATGAGCTAAAGAGGAGATATTGTTTTGAATCAGTTGGTTTATAATAGATGTCAGTTATGATTTATTGTTGACTTTTTTTTTATCATGTCTAAAATTAGGAGCTGTTCTTTGTTATATTCGATTGTGAATTGAATGTTACTATTTATATCATTTAGTGTTGATTTGAAATCCAAACGTTTGTCGATGTTATCCTTCCAAATGATAAAACAATCATCCAGGTATCTTTTCCAATTTTTTCTTATGTAAATGTAAAATGGGTAACCATATTTCCGAAGTGATACTTCATATAAGGTGAATTCAAAATAACCCATTATTAGGTTCTCAAGAACAGGAGCTGCTTTCGTTCCCATCGCAATTCCGCATTTCTGACGATAGTATGTGTCATCAAATAGAAAATAATTGTTCTGAAGTATATATTTTAAAGATTCAATAATAAAGATCTGATTTATGCGTTCCAGGAGTACTTCGGGGCACTTTTCCAACAAGAATTTAATTGCTTTTATTCCATAGTGATGTGGGATGTTGGTGTAAAGATTGATAACATCGAGGGTAACCAATATTGCCTCTTCATTAATTGTTTTTGGTAGGTGTTCTAGCATGTTTAAATCGTTTCTAATGAAACTTTTGATGTATTTCAGCAAGGGTTTCTGTAGGATGACTAGAAAATTGCTTAGGCAGTGGGTTTCACAGTCTGGCCCAGCTACAATGGGTCTTAAAGTTAAGTTTTCTGGCGTTTGGATATTTATGTATTTGCCTGGTGATTGTTTGCAGGCTTCATTGATTATCTTGCTCTTGTGTATTTTAGGAAGGCCGTAAAAAAGACTGGGTTTACATTTGAAGTTCATGATGTAGTCTGTTTCTTTTTCTGTCAGTCCTTTTCCATGTAGAAGAATTAAAGATGCAAGATTTTTCATTGTTTTTTATTGTTTATAGTGTATAACTTTTTCGTCGAAGGCCCTGTTTTCTAATATGGATAATACTAGATCTTTCTAGTGTTCTGTGTCAATCAAAACTACAGCACTTGTTCTGTCTGCTTCTTTAATTGTCAGGTCTTTGTCGTTTTGTAGTTCAATTAGATTTTTCCATCCTAGATTGTTGAGGTTCGAATTAATCTTTCGTTTACGGGATGTATAAGGGAAATTTTGGACATGGTCGCAGAAGTCATTCAGTGTTTAATTCCTACCCTTATGTAGAAGGTAATTACTTCTGTTTTTGACTAGTGATTCATCTTCGTTTGTGAAAAATCTTCCTTTACTAACTAAAGATCCAAAAATGGACGACATCCTGAAAACGCACAAACTCCTCAAATACAAAAAGCAATACAAATCGCTAAAGAGTCTACTAACAAATGCGAAGCTTTACAAAACAACCACGAAACCAACGGTTAAAAAATGTGGACGCCCAAACTGTGGAAACTGCACCAACTTACTTGAAGGCTCGGATTACCTTTTCAAACAAGGACAGAGGTTCACAATTAAAACTAGTTTCCCTTGTGCCTCCGGGAACCTAATTTATGTAATAACCTGCTCGGGTTGCGGACAAAACTATATTGGACAGACGAGTATGACCTTGTGAAGGAGAACCACTCTACATAAAGAGCAAATTAGTTTCGCGCAATACAGGCAAATTCCTCTCAGTGAACATATAGAAAAATGTGCAGATAACATCAAACCAAATTTCACAGTTTCGCCCTTCTACCTCTGCAAAGACATCATCTCTCCACAAGAAGGTTTAAATAAAGAAACTTAAATAAAGAAACTTAAATAAAGAAAAATACAGAACACGTCTTAATATGCACGCATAACCAACTTTTATCATTTTACATATTTCAATTTATAATTACACCACTGTATATAAATCCCTTACTAAACAAGATTTTCGAAACCTTTTTTGGTGTGTACACATATATATTCCTCTCCCCTTACCGAAAGCAGAAAAGTTATCTCCCTTGCCCACAACAACAACAACAACAACAATAATAACGATAACCAATTACCTCCCCTTATTTTTCTATTTGTGAAGTCATTTACTTGTAAATATCATTACACACAACATGAACAAAAATTTATTCTTAAGAAAATGCATATTCAAATAAGTAAACCATAATATCATGAATAGCGAAAATGAAACCGGTCGCTATATTAAAAATTGTATTAAAACAATGTAAAGTGTGCGTATTTTCCTTTTTAATTTCTTATATATATATATATATATATATATATTAGGTTGTCCGGAAAGTTCGTGCCAATTTATAGTAGCTTACTTTTCGACTTATTTTAGAACATGATTGAGTCCATTTGACTACACCTCCATTTACAGCACAGTTTAAGCTATCTTTTCGTAGAAGAAGGTTTATGTTACTATAACCTGTGTAAATTCTGTGACCCTTTAAAATGGAAGATAAGAAAGTTATTTTTTGGCATTTGATGCTTTTCTTTCCCGTAAAGGGAAAAATGCCACAAGCCTCACAAGCAACCAAAGAAATATGCGCAATTTACGATAATGTTTCTTTATCCGAAAGAACTGTACGGAAGTGGTTCGCAAGGTTCCGAGCTGGATATTGTAACCTTATTCATAAAGAGCAATCGGGCAGATCATCCACTACAGATGACAACCAAATCAAGTCATTAATTGAGAATAACCCACATTGCACAACCTGAGAATTGGCAGAAAGCCTCAACCTATCAAAATCCATCGTTCATGAGCACCTGGTAAAGCTTGGGTACGCAAATCGCTACGACGTTTGGGTACCACATGAGTTGAGTGAGAAGAACCTTTTGGATCGCATTTCCATCTGTGATTCGCTTAATAAACGGAATGAAAACGCGCCTTTTTTTAGAGCAAATTGTGACAGGTGATGAGAAATGGATTATCTACCGAAATGTTCAGAGAAAGCGATCCTGGAGTAAGCGACATGAGCCACCATTAGCCACCCCAAAAGCGGGTCTTCAACCAAAAAAAGTCTTGCTTTGTGTCTGGTGGGATTGGAAAGGAATTCTGTACTATGAGTTTCTCCCAAGTAACCAGACAATTAATTCTGAGAAATACTGCATACAACTGGACGAGTTAAAAGCAGCAACGCAAGAGAAACGTCCAGAATTGGCCAACAGGAAGGTTGTTGCTTTCCAACATGATAATGCAAGACCGCACGTTTCTTTGGGAACCAGACAAAAATTGCTGCAGCTCGGCTGGAATGTGTTACCCCACCCTCCATATTCACCAGATATTGCTCCTTCGGATTTTCACTTATTCAGGCCTCTGCAGAATAGTCTTAATGGTAAAAATTTCAATTCCTTGGATGATGTAAAAAGACACCTTGATGAATACTTTGCCATGA
>NC_043005.1:31165078-31255078 GCF_006345805.1 Octopus sinensis
ATATATATTATATATATATATATATATATATATATATATATAATATATATATAATCAAAATAAGGAACAAGGATATCCAGAGATAATGCAGTACGATCGTTTCATGCCACTCCATTTAATTGAACAATGCATTCATTACATCAATTTAAATGTAGAGCGATCTTCAGCTGCACAAAGATATAGAATTTAATTAAATTAGGACACACTAGTATAATTTTATCCAAAAATCTCCAAGAGGTAAGGAGATAGGAAGAAAAGAACATGTTTTACCAATACTTGATTTTTCTTTTTCTCGAATTGCTCCACCCTACTGCTCTTAGTATGTATAAAGATCTTATTGCCTCTTTTACTCTTTACTCTTTACTTGTTTCAGTCATTTGACTGCGGCCATGCTGGAGCACCCCTTTAATCGAGCAACTCGACACCGGAAACTTATCTTTTGTAAGCCAGTACTTATTCTATCGGTCTCTTTTGCCGAACGCTAAGTAACAGGGACATAAACACACCAGCATCGGTTGTCAAGCAATGCTAGGGGACAAAACCAGACACACAAAACACCACACACGCAATATATACATATATACGACGGGCTTCTTTCAGTTTCCGTCTACCAAATCCACTCACAAGGCTTTGGTCGGCCCGAGGCTATAGTAGAAGACACTTGCCCAAGGTGCCACGCCAGTGGGGCATGAACCCGGAACCATGTGGTTGGTAAACAAGCTACTTACCACACAGCCACTCCTGCGCCATAAATAACCTTTCTAAATAAGTACGAATTAAAAAATATATATATCATGTAGGGTGTAATAATAACAATTTCTTAAACCTATAATATAACCCTTAATTTTATAAAAAGATTAGTTGATAGTAAAAGTTTGCTCCATAACTTAATTATTTTTTTAGCCGATATTAAACATCAGTCTTTTATAGATTTTACCGTGACAAGTAAATATAATTTTTAGTCTAACATTTTGAATTACTAAATTATTTTCTAAAAATCTTCCCTATTGATGTTAACAAGCTAAATATACCTTACCATAGTTTTAGTAAGTAAACCATTTTACACCTTTTCTATAATGTTCTACCAATGATAATTTTATTTTTAAAACTAGCTCTAATTAATTTATTTATAAAATTACTCTAAGTCTTGTATCTCTATAAATTTCATACTCAGCTTATATAAAGCTATGCCGGTATATTCACTACTTAAAATAAAAAATCTACTTAGACTAAAATTTTAAATATATAATTGACATGTTTGTTTACCTCAATTTTCCTTTATTAATACCACTAAATACAATTTAATCAATAATTAAAGATATATGTTAAGTTAGTATTTAAGTATATAAATATTGAACTATTTCTATATTTTCTGTCCCTCTATTGTGTAAAATTTTGATATATACTGAAAGAATTCATAAATATTCTTCTTAATAATCTTTGGAATAACCCTAAACTTTATCTGTATATATAGATCTGCATTGTTTTATAGTAGTTAACTGTAGTACTATATGATAAGACTCCCCCTGTCCCATTAGCATTGGTCTGCTTAATAGCAGCCAACATCTTGTCTGAAGTATTCTCTTACCAAGCCTCATGGCGTTGCTTCAAATAAATCTTCATTTATGGTTATGCCATTTAGAAGGTCTATCTACTCTACCCCACCCCAAACTGATACTACCCTCTGTCGTCTCTCAGATTTGATAAACTAGTCTATAACATAAAAACTGACCCCCGTAATTAAAACTAAATAACAGAAATAATCAGTGAAAAGCAGTGTCTTCTTTGAAAAAAAATTCAGTTACAACTGTGATGTTGTTGGTAAAACATGTTCTTTGTCTATCTTCTTATCCTCTTGGAGATTTTGGATAAAATTAAACTAATGTGTCCTTCAAATTTAATTAAAGTCTATGCTTTTGTGCAGCTGAAGATTGCTCTACATTTTAAATTGATGTAATGATTGCATTGTTCAATTAAATGGAGTGGCATGAAACGATCGTACTGCATTACCTCTGGATATACTTGTTGCTTATTTCGATTTTAATCACCTTATTTTAAATTTTATGGATAATGCCATACAAAATTCTGGTGCCTCAACTTAAGTACCGTATTCATCTGAATCTAAATTATATATATATATTAAAGAATATAGAGATATACAATTGACATAATAAAAATTTATTTACATTATAATATAATATAATTATACTATAAAAGATATAATATAATATAGCAAATAATTAAAGCAAATATATATCCTAAAATTTCTTTCGATTTATATCCGCCAGAGAATTTATAAAAATTCACATTTATGCATATGGGTCTCCTCAGGGTAATATTTGTCTACAAAAAAAAACAGACAAAATTTCATGCAATGACTGCTAAATCATAACACAGACTGATTTAACATATACCTATGTTTACAAGCGTGAGCATTAATAATTTAAAAATAAATTAAATAAGCAAAACAACGGCAATAGAATGTTCTTATGCATCTTTAATAATATTAATCTAAAGATATTTTAATCTAAAATAATCACTGCTCATATTTATTAAATAGGCGTAGGAGTGGCTGTGTGGTAAGTAGCTTGCTTCCCAACAACATGGTTCCGGGTTAAGTCCTACTGCGTGGCACCTTGGGCAAGTGTTTCCTACTATAGCCCCGGGCCGACCAAAGTCTTGTGAGTGGATTTGGTGGACGGAAACTGAAGGAAGTCCGTCGTATATATATATATTTGCATGTATTTGTGTGTCAGTGTTCGTTCCCCACCATCGCTTGACAACCGATGCTGGTGTGTTTACGTCCCCGTAACTTAGAGGTTCGGCAGAACAGACCGATAGAATAAGTACTAGGCTTACAAGGAATAAATTCTGGGGCCGATTTGTTCGACTAAAGGCGGTGCTCCAGCATGACCGTAGTCAAATGACTGAAACAAGTAAAAGAATAAAGGAATAAAAGAATAGTAAAATCTATATAAAATGTTAAAATTTTATGGTGGAGTAGGAAATATATTTAATTTAAAATTTCTATATACTATTATAAAAAAATAAAAGGATATATTTTATTCAGACACTAAATTCAATAAAAAAACTTTTAATCAAAAATTTCTACTAATAAAAAACGTTAACAGTTCACGTTTTAACCGGATGAAGAAAACTGATTAGAATTATGAAGACTCAAATCTACACTGTATATTCTATAAAAATCAAGCATTTCCTGTAATTTACATTAAGCGATTCCATATAATCATTTACTTATTTCAAAATTTCACAAATATTTAACGTTTCCATACTTTAAAAAGTTTTTGTTACTTTTGTTTCTTTTTAGATGATCTTTACACACATACATAAATACATACATACATATGTATGTGTGTGTGTGTGTGTGTGTGTATGTACTTTATTTATGGGTATATATAAATATACACATATCAAAGGAAACAGAGAAATAAATTGACATGTTAAAAATTTATTTACATTATTATATAATATAATTATAATATAAAAAAGATATAATATGATATAATATAACAAAACAAATAAATATCCTATAATTTGTTTCGATTCATATCCACTAGTGAATTTATAAAAATTCGCATTTATGCATATGAGTTTCTTCAGGGTAATATTTGTCTAAAAAATAAGATAAAATTTCATGCAAGGACTGCTAATTCATAAAATAGACGTATTTGAAATATGCCTATGTTTGCAAGCGTGAACATTAATAATATTAGTCTAAAGTTATATTAATCTAAAATAAACACTGTCCAAATTTATTAAATAATAAATTCTATATAATATGTTAAGAATTTATGGACGAGTAGGAAATATATTTATTTGTAATATCCGAACTTTTATCATTCGATAATGAATATGCAAATCAGTTATTAAAACTGCATATTCTGAAACTCTTCAATGAGCGTAGTTTCCAAAAGTCAATGATAAAAGTGCACTTTTGTGTGATTTTCCGCAAATGTACGCTATACAAACAAAACTATAATGAACAATTTGCAAAGCAACCTGAGACAAGTTAAATTTTCTCACAAAAGATTTATTTCTATCATCGCAATCAAGTTTATTATTGGTTTCCGACAGCTATACAGCATCAAAGTAACTCCTTTACTTCTTTCTTGACTTATATTTGCAAATACATTATTTGAGGTACATTTTCAGGTTTCCCAACATTAAATAACATCAACAACAAAAACAAGTGAAATATAAATAGAAAATGTAGGGAACAATATTTCATCAACTTGGATCAAATATATAGTATATATTACATGTAGCTGCGTTAACCTAATGAAAGGTTGTTGTATATCAACACAGCTTCTTATCCACGGCTTATTGTCTTTAAAAACCTCGTAAAGAGCTTGGTTAAGGACCGCATCTTCCATATACTGAACCTAATTCTCACAAAAGAGAGCGCTATCTTTAAGTTCTCTTGTTTTCCCCACCCTTCACAATGAGTGTGAACACTTGCTTTGGAAAGATCTTCCTTAAATTAGTAGATAAGTTTTTGTCACGGTCACATAGGTATAGTGAATTATTCAAAAGACATAACTTAAGGGTCACATTCAGCTGTGCACTAACAGCTTGGAGACCGCTATCCTACATATGTTACATTAATGATGATGAGAACCAGATCAGAACCCATACCAGATCGGTTAGAGATCTAGTCAACAAGGGCTTGGCCTTTCACTTCCTATTAAGGAAGAAATGATAACCTCCACCCTAATAGCTGATGAACAAGGGCTATAGAGGACGAATACCAAGGAAAAATGTCACCCTCGGTACCAGGAATCAAACAACCCTCCGAGAACCAAGAAAACTTGAGGAACTAGCTCACTAAGTGAACAGATATGAGTGGAATATCACAATATCACTCATATGCGGTGGAAGAGATACGGCGAGAAAGCCAATGATGAGGGCCATATGTTCTATTATAGCAGCAGGAAAGACAAACATGAACAAGGCGTCGGATTTCTCGTGAAAATAGTTACTATCAAGTCAGTAATGGGATTTCATTCCATCTCCAGCGGGAACTGCACCATACCACTGAAGGCATTACTCCTTTTCATCACAGTTGTCCAAGTATATGCTCTTACGTCGGACTACGATGACGAACAAATGGAAATTTCTTCAACCATCTCTAAGGAATACATGACCAAACACCCAAGAAGGATATCGTCATTGTACTTGGTGACTATAATGAACACGATTTTTCGTAATGCGGTCTATATGGCTACCACCAAGTCAGTAATAGGATTTCATTCCATCTCCAGCGGGAACTGCACCATACCACTGAGGGCATTACTCCTTTGCATCACCGCATATGAGCGATATCGTGATATTCAGAACCTTATGAAGATGTCGTAGGCACAAACACAATCAGGCTATACATACACATGTTGATGAGATGTTAGGAGTTTCAAGAAAGAATATAAAGAACAGTGGTAACCATATAGACCGCATTACGAAAAATCGTGTACAAAAGATTACGAGGATCATGAGAATCTCATGTCTAAGTCCCCCATAGAGCCGGCAGCGTAGCAAGGTATCTCTCCATAATTCAGATATTTCGGAACATTTTTCTGTTTCTGCGTGTGCAGTAAATTCCTGTGCTGCTATGTTTAAGAAGGGGTTTACCATTATTTAATATAATCTCCAACTCTTCCTTTGTTCATAATCCACAGGAACACTTAAATCACAGGTAAGATATCGCATTTGTCAGAAAACATGAATCCAATCTAGCTAAGTTTAGAATAATCAGCTAGTGATTAAGGTGCTTACTAGTGATTAGGAGAGTGTCGCCCCTATTGCGGAATTAGAAATTTGAGCCTGAAATTAAGGAATTATAAGGAAAAAAACTCATATAACATATTTGATATTATGTTTACTCATTACGAGGTTCTTAATACTTCTAGTCGGTGGTAATCTCGAATAGTACTATATATTCTTTTAAGAAATTGTCCGTATGATATAACGTGTGACTTATTAAAGAGAAAGCTTATGAAAAGAAACATTTCATTAAAAAGGCAATAATTTCAATCTTGAGGAAATTCATGGGAGGTATGTTTGTTTATAACGTTAGTTTAGAAAACAAAAGATCAGAAAGCAAGTTCTGAGTGTTTACATGCAAAATGATAACTGTTTCCAGGAATGTGTGCCTTATGAAAATATCATATTGTTGCCTATAATTGCAGTTCTACAAATTCACAAGCTATTTATTCTTTGATGCGTAGACATTCTTTCACAGTTACTGTTTTATACTATGTCGTGTATTGAACTCTTGATCAATATATAACAAATGCTTTACGTTTGTTTAAATAATTAAAAACCGCCAGTCACATGATATGCTCGAGTTTTATGTGAAATTGTTCGACTTTTTCCTATAAATTGCAATTAAACTAACCGGGGGAAAAAACCATTGATTCTATCACCCTTTTGATTAGTTAACTACTTAAATTGTATCGTGAGTTAAATTGTTTTCGCTGTTAATTTTCTGACATATATTCCCTTAGCAAAAGCATGAGTAAAAGCAACAGTAAATTACAAAGAAAAGAGAGTTGGAGCAAGGATGTCATCCTACTTGACACCATTCCCTACAGGAATGGGTCCGGCCATGCCACCCCAACATTGACCCAAGCCTCCATCCCATCATGAAATGATTTAATTATAGATACAAAGTAACCCGGACATCCAAGTTTGCCATGTGTTTTCCATAGCAAGGCCTTGTTCACAGTATCAAAGGCCTTGGTTAAATCTCTTGCATCCGACTTGCTGTGAAAATCATATCCATTGTCCCTCTACCAGATCGGAAGCCACATTGAGATTCAGATAGGACATCATTTACGAGACACCCATTCAGGCGGTTAAGAAGAATATTTGCCAGAACCTTGCGAGTAGCCAATAGTAGAGCAATACCTCTGTAGTTACAACACATTGTTCTGGCTTCTTTTCCTTTATAGAGAGGAAGAATATTTGCATCTTACTAGTCATTAGGCATTGCACCATCCCTCCAGACTACAGTAATAAGTTCATGAAGAGACTGTATGATGTAATCATCACCAAATCGTAAAACCTGAGTAGAAATTCCATCCCTTCCATGTGCCCTACCAAGATTGAATTTAATTATTAATGTCATTACCTCATCTATTGAGGGCGCGGTATTTAAGGAGCCGATGATAGGTCTTTGCTACATAGTATCAATCACTGTTTTATACACCACTGACTCATGGTTTAGGAGTCCAGAGAAGTGTTCAAAAGATTCCTTGGAAAGCAAAAGAGCTAATGCAGAGCTTTTAGGCCCATAAACTTGTTTCATAAGATGGTAAAGCTTCTTGCTGTCATTTGCATCTGCAGCAGCCTGAACATCACGAGCAAGATCCTTCCACTAAGTGTTCTGCATCTTCTGATTTTTCACTGCTATAGTGGGTAAGTGATAGATTTCGCTGCACAACTGAAAGTCCTCTGCGTAACAATACATTGAGGGTATGGCGTTTTACAACAAATAGCCGTTGAACTTCAGCCTCATTTTCATCAAAACAGTATCTGTGTCTGGCAATAGCATATCCCAGTATTTCAGCAGCACATTGAAGAAGATGGTCTCGAAAATCTTCTCATACTGTAGTATTTTCAATGCTGGGCAAGCGAATCTGAAGCTCTTTCCTCAACACAACATCATATATATTGTGGATATTCAGACGCCGAGGAATGCCAACTGGCCTTCTTTTCTCTTTCACTCTAACCATCATCCGGAACTTTGCTCGCCCCAGACTGTGGTCTGTCCAGCATTCCGATCCATGAAAGGACTTGACATTACAAATGTCATAGATGTCACACAAACCCCGACACTAGAACCAGCACTACCACCTCTAGCTGGCGTAACAGTAAAGCCAACAATAACATGAATAACAACACCCACACCTACAACAATGAGAAAACTAATAAGAAGACTGATAATAATAACAGTAGCAGTAATAATAACAATAACAATAACAATAACTGTATTCTATAAGAATAATGACAATAGTGAGGATAGTAATAACAACAACAACAACAACAATAACAACGAAAACAACGATGAAAATAAGCAAACCAACACAAACAATACTGATAAAAATACACACAGAAACACCACTACCAAGGCCACCACCACAGACATTTCCAAACTACATCCATACAACGTAACTCCACATCACCAACATGAAAATAGTGCAGCCATCGGTGTCAGTATCGCTAGCGATGTGGCTAACCTCAATTAGCACATAGAAGCTCGGTTAATAACATAGAGGTTAATGTATTATCAACGCATAGAACAGAGATGCCATCTAGATAACAAAGGCAACACATATAATAAGAGACAGACCGAGACTCAACTGAAAATACAAATGAATCATAAATACCCCCACCAGCACACTACGCAACACGACGACTTAAGACAGAAGTGGGAAAAAGACACAAACCAAACACACTATAATACATAAATCCATATACACACTCACAAAGGAGACATACATATTTATGATGAAATAAAGCAAAAGTGATAAATAAATAAATAAATGAAAGAAAAATGTCACAAATACAAACAATATAGTAAGCAAACTCATATGTACACATACAAAACACAGTCACGTGTACACATAGTCACAGATACAGACACAAATGCGTGTGCAGATAAGGATACACACCATACAAAGACAGAATGGACTAAACAGGACAGGAGGAAACATGTGCGATAGAAGAGTCTCTGAAGAGGTCACAGGTGTGTGATGAAAGATTTCCAGACGATGGACATAAGATAAAATAAGAACAATAATAAACGGGTGAAGAACGAATATACAACACCTATGTTTATTTGGCAAGAAAAACATTACCATCCTGGAAAATAACAATATTGAATTTCCTTTTCTTTTTTTCTTTTATTCTTACTTGTTTCAGTCATTTGACTGTGGCCATGCTGGAGCACCGCCTTTAGTCGAGCAAATCGACCCCAGGACTTATTCTTTGTAAGCCTAGCACTTATTCTATCGGTCTCTTTTTCCGAATCGCTAAGTTACGGGGACGTAAACACACCAGCATCGGTTGTCAAGCGATGTTGGGGGGACAAGCACAGATACACAAACAGATCCACACACATACATATATATATGTACATATATTCGACGGGCTTCTTTCAATTTCCGTTTACCAAATCCACTCACAAGGCTTTGGTCGGCCCGAGGCTATAGCAGAAGCCCCTTGCCCAAGGTGCTATGTGGTTGGTAAGCAAGCTACTTACTACACAGGCATTCCTGCGCCTAACAAATAATATATTTGTATTTGGATTAACATCAAGCTTCTAATGTGTAGTCATTTTTGTGTTACACATAAATTACTAAATACAAACTTGATAGACAATACCTAATATATGAATGACCGATGAGCCACTGTCATTTAAGGTCAAACAGAAATACATTATCTTACAATTTTTTTGATACCCGCTTTCATTAAGCGAATTAAGAAGAAAATAAGGGAAGTAGAAATGATTATTATATAGCTGACACGGTAACAACGTCGGAAAATGAAGTCAGAACTGCCATATATACAAATAAATATAATAAATGCTCATGCAGAGAGAAATCAAAATACCCATTGCTGAACCTCTGTATGAGTACAAATCTTGTATATAAATGTTCCATGCACACAAGGGAAGGGCCATATGCACACATGCACACAAGGGAAGGGCAAGCGGCGGTAGGGTGGAAGGCATACATATCTGTGTTTGTAAATGTGCTTTCTTTTGTGTTTTGGTTAAATTCTTGTGGCATTTCTGTATGCATTCGGTGTGTGTAGGTGTACAGTATGTGTGAGTGCTTATATTGTAGTGAAAAAATCTATTAGGTGGGTGTCGTCGATCTGGCCGCTTCTCACTCACTACTTCTTCCCTCACTTTCTATTAGCTATACTGCATCCTCATTATAATTGATTAGCATATCCCAAATATTACATCAGAACTTTCTAGCTTCTTCTGCATTAGGTATCTCATCTTTAGTACTTCGTTCTCCACTATTTATTTGGTTATAAAATCTCCTCTTGTCTGTCTCAAATAATCTATTCTCATTATACTGCTCTATTCTTTTCTCATATCTGGAAAGCTTACCTGCTACTGCTATGATACACTGTTTCAACTCTTCTATGATTGTCTAAAATTATTTCTCTTTGACTAAGTATTTTTCTCAAGATAAGATTTAAATGTTTCCTAATTTGTTCAGTTTCGAAACTTCTATTCTACTCAGATCTTGGTTTGAGTCTTTTGTTATATAAGTTTTTGTATTGTGTGTTGTTTGTGCAGTGCAGCTTTTGTTCTATTGGGTATCGGACTTCTATGGCACATGTTATGGGCTTTGTTCAATTTATTGTGTATTTAGTGTATGAGTTTATTCCCGTATATTTTTGGAGGAGTGTTGCATAATACTGCGTGTAAATCATAAGTCAACCATTTCAAAGTATTCATGGTTATCTGTCCATCGTTCTTTATTTTTTCTTTTGGTTGATTTTGATATGAGACCGTCTTTACAGGTGTTGAAAGTTTGATAATTTTCAGAATTTTCAACCAATTAGAAAACAGCGCGTTCGCTACCTCTTCCATCATCGGGGGCGGGGGTGGGGTCATCGGCATGTCAAAACATTGCTATTTCCCTTATACCTGCACACACATACACATATATACTCACACAGAGTTGAAACGCTCCCACTGACAGTTTGTCATAACCTCTTCCTTCCTTATTCATTTATCACCCCTTCCTTTCTCATTCATATGTTGTGACGGAGAAAAGCAGAAAAGCACAAGAGTATTATTATAGTAAGAAAATTATCTTTCTCGTATCACCTTCTCCTCTTTGTGCGCATGCGAAACCTCTTTGGTTACTATGGAAACAGAGCTTTTCGCCACAGTGATGTGTAAAATACTCTCTTCTGATCGGCTAAAATACCCAAATTCTTGAAGCATGTCCAGTAAACAAGTGTCGCCTTAGTCTGCCGGCTGTGGACAGCTGACACTTTCCATCATACCCAGGAAATTAAGCTGTGAGGTTTCATTACATAACAACAACAACAACAACAACAACAACAGCAATAATAAAAGTAGTAGTAGTAGTAGTAGTAGTAATAATAATAATAATAATAATAATAATAATAATAATAATAATAATAATAATAATAATAACGCCAACGCTTCTTTGAACAAAACAAAAAGTTCAACTCTAACCCCAAAAAGTTCTACCAAGAACTGGGAAAAAATAAAATAGAAGTCACTGCAGCACCAACGGCAGAAGAATTGGAAGAATTCTGGGGAGAAATATGGTCGGCGAACGAACCACCAAAAAAAAAGGAGTATCAGAATAACAAACTCGGCATCTGAACAACTTTGGACCCCCATAACAACTGAAGAGGTCACCCAGGCACTGCAAAGACTAAGCAACTGGAAGGCACCTGGGCATGACAAGATCCCCAACTTCTGGTTGAAATATCTAACAGGAATGCACAAAAAGCTGGCTGAAAACTTTAACAAAGTACTAGCAGAGCCAGAGACAATGCCTGAATGGCTCACGAAGGGGAAAACCATCTTAATTCCCAAATCAAATGAAACAGAAAAACCAGAAAACTACAGACCAATAACCTGCCTCCCTACTATGTTCAAGGCATTTACTGCAGTGATATCACAAAGGCTGAACAAGCACCTGGACGAAAACAAACTGTTCCCAGAAGAGCAGAAAGGATGCCGCAAAGGCTCATATGGCTGTAAAGATCAACTAATGATTAATAAAGCCATAACTGAAGACAGCCACAGAAAGAAGAAAGGCCTCAGTATGGCCTGGATTGACTACAAAAAGGCGTTTGATAGCATCCCCCACACATGGATCCTCGAAACACTAGCCATTAACAAAGTAGCACCAACAATCATAAAATTCATAGAGCACTCTATGAATAAATGGCAAACAGTCCTACACCTCCAAACAAAAGAGGGACTCATGAAAACCAAAGACATCCCCATTAGAAGAGGAATATTCCAGGGAGACACGCTCTCTCCACTCCTTTTCTGCTTGGCACTGTCACCTCTATCTGATATGCTAAATAGAACTGGATGCGGATATATATGTTACGGCAAAACGATCAGCCACCTTTTATATATGGATGACCTAAAACTATACGCTGCAAATGACAAACAGCTGGAAACACTATTAAAGACAGTTCATGGATTTACCAAAGAAATAGATATGAAATTTGGATTAGAAAAATGCGCCAAAGTAACCATGAAAAGAGAAAAACTAGTTAAGAGTAACAACATCACACTAGATAAAACCAAGGAAATAAAAGAATTAGACCAAAGCCAAACTTACAAATACTTAGGAATCCATGAACTAGATAAGACACAACACACACAAATGAAAGAGAAAATAAAAAAAGAATATTATAGACGAGTTAGATCAATACTAAACACAGAGCTCAATGCTAAAAACAAGATAATAGGTATCAACACTTTAGCTGTCCCAGTTATAAGTTACAGCTACAATATCCTTAACTGGACACGAAATGAACTGACCAAAATAGATAGGAAAACAAGAAAAATAATGACAGGATCTAGGATGCATCACCCAAAATCTGACATAGAAAGACTATATATACAACGTATAGAAGGTGGTAGAGGCCTTATACAGCTGGAAAACTACTATAAAATAACCACCATAGGACTGCAAAAATATCTACTTCAGAAGGAAGGAAAACTGATCCAGATAGCGGCAAAACACGAGCAAAACAAAAAACTGTTCTCAGT
This sequence comes from Octopus sinensis, assembly GCF_006345805.1. NCBI lineage: Eukaryota > Metazoa > Mollusca > Cephalopoda > Octopoda > Octopodidae > Octopus > Octopus sinensis. The sequence goes on from NC_043005.1 coordinate 31,177,893, forward strand.
ATTTAAGGAAGCTGACAAATACAAACAATAAATCATACCACCTAATAAACACGAAGAAAAAGAAGAAGATGAAGAAACAACAAAAGCTATAAAACAAATGAAATCCAAACTAAAAATAGAACAGCAACGAACCATGATAAAACGATGGCAAGAAAAGCCCCTTCATGGTAAATACTGGACTAAACTAAACGCAAAAGAAATAGACAAAGAAAAATCCCAGCAATGGTTGAGAAGCTCAGGACTCAAAGCAGAAACAGAGGGATTTTTAATTGCAGCACAAGACCAAAGCCTCCCCACCAGAAATTACCAAAAACATGTAATGAAAAGAAATATAACAAGTAACTGCAGAATATGTGGAGATGGACAAGAAACAATAAATCATATTATCTCTTGCTGCCCAGTCTTGGCTAAGGAGGAATATATTCACAGACATGACAGAGTTGGAACCTACATACATTGGAAGCTATGCCAACATTATGGAATAACAACAGAAAAAAGATGGTATAGGCACGCACCAGAAAAGGTCACAGAAAACGAGAAAGCAACCATACTCTGGGATATGCCGATACACACAGATAGAGAAATTAAGGCCAACAGACCAGATATAGTTGTCAGAGATCATGAAGAAAAAAAATGCTTTCTAATTGATGTATCAATACCGGCTGATGACAACGTGTCTCTAAAAGAAATGGAGAAACTCTCAAAATACAAAGACCTGGAAATAGAGGTAACTAGAATGTGGAATCTGAAAACAGAAACAATTCCTATCATAGTAGGTGCATTAGGCATGATAAAAAAATATTCAGACAAATACATAACAAAAACACCAGGACTTACAAACACATATAACATACAGAAAATTGCACTACTAGGCACTGCACACATCCTACGCAGAACACTTTCCATACAATAACCATCAGAGCATCACAACAAATCACAGCACATACCCAAGGCACACAGAGCTGTGCTCGGTAGTGAAGTGAAAGCACGCTATAAAAATAAAACTACTGAATAATAATAATAATAATAATAATTTCAAATGTGAGCCCAAGGCCAGAAATGTCTTCTAGAAATAATCTATCTAGGATTACATTGTCATAGATGCACCTGTTTACTTCTCTTTTTAAGAGGCTAGGGTGTGATTTGAAGATGTGGCTGCTATTTCTATCAGGTTGAGCTTCTATGTTATTATTTCTACTTGGATTGGATGGATCACTAGAGCTGCAGGTAAAAGGAATTCAGGCATTTTAAACACATTCCTTTATATTTATGAATTCAGTCATAACGAGATCAAGTTTGTTTTCCGTCTTTCAGGAGTCAATAAAGTAAAGTACCAATAAATATACTACAGTCGACTTAATTGACCTCATCCGCGTTCTTCAATTTGTTTTTAGGCTTGTGAGGAACCATTATATTACCCTTCTTTATGCTACATTTTCTTACAGAGTTATATTATCACATAAATACAATTCAAAATAAACAAAACACTTACCTGAATATGGAGCATTTTCATCCCAAGCTGCCCACATCTGACACACAAAAAACGGTGACCAACATATAAAGTAACAGGCAACCACACTTAAAGTTAGAGCCACAGACCGGACTTTGGCTCGAGAAATTCCTCTGTTGTAATTGACGCTTTGTCCTTCCATATCCTCTTCGGAAAACCCTCGAGTTAAATGGTTTTGACCAATACGTGTAGACACACGATTCGTGAGAAAAGATCTATTTCGTGTTCGGGAACTGCCCAAAGTAGAACGTCCTCTTTTCCATACAGCAAAGCACATCATTCCATAAAACAGAGTCAGTGCTATTGTTGGTAAAATCCAAATCGCGACTGTTAACCAAGTGATATAAAATTTCAGAGTCCATTCTGGGTCAAAGGTCGCCTGACAAGTCAATCCAATATTTGAGAATTGCATGCTCCATATGAAGAGTTGCGGAGTACTGAAGAGAAATGATAACATCCAGGCAATGAAAACCATGACGTGTACTCTGGCAGTTGTCCACTTGTGACTTGATAAAGGGTGACATATAGCAAAATAACGGTCAATAGCTGTTGCCACAAGGACATAGCTCGATGCATACATAGCTACGCTTTGTAAGTAAGTAACGAGACGACACAGTAAATCAGTTCCAAGAAATAAAAATGTAATGTCCCAAATCATCTGCGGCAAATTATTAAAGAAGGCGACGAAGAGGTCAGTTACAGACAGGTGTAAAATAAACAGGTGCATTCGTGTCAGTTTCTTTCTACGCTGGAACAATGTTATTAAAACAATACTATTACCTATAACTGTAATTATTATAACAACAGCCAACGTAATAACTTCAGCATTAGCCAGGTCTTGATTACGTCTTATGGGCTGAGTTTCATTTTTTGCTGCGGAAAAGTTACTCCATATTTCGGTTGATGAGAAATTATTCCAAATTTGCGTCGATATTTCATTTGGATGTGTAGTAATGTACCTCATTGCTGCTTTAATTTTATTAAAATAATTCTCTGTTGATACGTTAACAAAATTTGTTATTTTCAAATTCTACAAATCGCTTTTGTAGTGTTGTAAACAGAATATTGCCAGATGAAATAAACCACAACATTGTACAGATAATCTGTGTGTGTGTGTGTGTATGTGTGTGTGTGTGTGTGTGTGTGCTTGTGTGTCCTTGTGTGTATGTGTATGTGTGTATGTTTATGCACACACACACACACACACATATATATATATATATTATATATGTATCTTTACGTACATTATGTGTGTGTGTCTGTGGTTTTATTCAATCACCTCCAAGTGGTAAAATAGATGGTCGAGGAAGTATAAAATTCCGCTCTTGATGTATGAATTTGCTGTATACAACCAGGAACTGAGGAATTGTATCAATACAGTTGTGTAAATAGATAATCCGTGTTTCGTTGAAGCAACGATGCCTGAAAAATGCAATAAATAATTATACGATAATCGAAATATTCCTTTATTCCATAAATATATATATATATATACATACAAGAAAATCATCATTATTGCACTCTCTCTCTCTCTCTCTCTCTCTATCTATCTATCTATTTATCTATCTATCTGTCTGTATATATATGTGTATATATACATATGTGTGTGTGTGTGTGTGTATTGCAGCAATGATGATCTTTTGTTCTCATTACTGTTGTTATAATTATTGGAAAAATTATCTCTTAAGCGAACAACATACAGACTTTCCCATACACACTCTCCCCTACACATTCAGACACTCACTCATTACCCCCCCCCCTTACATATATTAATATAATGCAGCCCTAATAGAGCATTAAAAGCGGATAATGTTTCCAAATATTGCAACAAAAACATAAAATTGACAATTAGAAAGAACGACGAAGTTGAATTGAATGAGATTTGAAGGTAAAAGATAAGGGATTCTGACTCAATGGAGCGTGGCATTTTATCTGAATATTTTCCCAATCCACAACCAACACTGATGATTCCTACACCTGCAAAATTAAATTTTGAAAGAGAAGAAACAAAGGTAAATGGTAAAATGTTAGCTCTGTAGCTTTAACAGGGAGGCTGTTACACTTTATGAATTAGTTCCAACAAAATTTAAGAGGTAGACCAAACCCCAGTCTCGAGAAAATTTCGGACAGAACAAAATGATTTGTGAATCATAAATTAAGAGTACATATCCTCAATCGCTGTTCTGTTTAGATCAGAGTATTTTATTTAACATTTATTTGCTTATTAAGCATTCAGAACTGCATATCAAATCTTTAGGATAATTATTTCCTGTTAAGAAGGCAATATTATCTCATTCACTTGATACTAACCAAAAGCTAAATGATCTCCATGTTTCATGACCCTCAATGGTTTGGAAAGAGATATCTATAGAGGGAAAGTGACCAAAAGGTATATTGCAGTGTTACTTTCTTAGTAAGTGTATAACCTGTATGAGTTAGTAGTTAGCATCTATGCCTTGGATAGTAAGATTCGAAACCAAGGCGCAGAACTCGGCCACGTATCACACATTATTCAATGCATAGTACACCATGAAATATATACGACGAATTTATCAGATAATTTATTTCGCCTTATCAATCTATTAGTCTGCCAAGCTCTCTTTCATTATATCTATCGAATCTTTTCTGTTTGACTCATACTTTTTAAACTTTTTAAATGAAGTGAAAATGTTCAAATTTTGTACATTGATGTAGTTTTTCACGTTGTTATTCAGTTGTTTCAGAAAATCTTTAGAAAAATGTTACAGAGGTTTAAAGTTTGATTATTTTTACCCAATCAGAAAACAGGATTTGGAAGCAGATATGTGACAAAACAATCAACGATGGAAGTTTTAATAAGCATTAATATTTTTTTTTTGCGAGGCATGTAAACAATAGGAAAAGGAAAAATTCTCAATGAAATATTTTGCCAAGTTTTTACAAAAATACAACAAAAAACAAAACAAAGCAAAACAGAACAAACTGGATGTTAATTACGAAAAAACAAGCTGTAGTTCAGTTCATCAAGAATCGACTGACGTATGTATTCCTTCAATCTGCCGCGATTCCGACATGGTACTGCATAAAGTAAAACATGCATCGTATCGAGACACACCTCTTAAAAAAACAAAACAAAAAAAAAAAAAACACTGCACAAGCAGCAACCTTCCTCAGTTTTATTTACGCCTTGAGAAGACTGTTTCGTATATCCCAACAATCTTTCCTGGAGCACCAATCTGAACTGAGTTGCGGAGCAGATCCTCCGTACGTAGTCGACGAATATAGCTGTTGTAAGCTACAGCTGTGCAGTGGCAAGCAGACAAAACCTTGGCTTGTTACTATGATAACAGATACACATGTGTCAGTGGCTTTCGATTTCCCCAAAACTTGAAAACTTTTCGAATTACCAAAAATTTGGAAACATTAAAAACTATCAAGTATCTTTTCCTAATTAAAATACCAAACTACATCAATACACCAAATTTGAAACAAAATTGAATGAATTGAAAAGTGTGGATCAATTTATGTTACTAAATTTCTTAATAACTAATGTTGATTAAATAAAAACTAGTAGGGTATAATTATTTCCTTATTTGATTTTAAAACATTAAGATTTAAAATTTAAAATCATTTTAAAGAATAGCATTCTTGTTATTCCTAAATAAGGAAATAATATACCCTACTAGTTTTTATTTAATCAACATTAGTTATTAAGAAATTTAGTAACATAAATAAATTAAATGAAGTTGAATAAAATCTTTTTAAATTTCTATAATTATTACATAAATTCTATATATCTAATAAAATTATTAAGTTGTATATCTAATTCACAATAAGTTTTAAAGAATTGGTAATTTCCATATCTATTTCTGCAAGAATTCTACTCCACCTAATTCGTTTTTTTTTCCTTTTTTTAAATATAAATATTACCTCTGACTAACCTAAGTTATTATGCCTCATAAAAACCACACTTCATTCTTAAATACTAAATTTAAATATTCCTAATTCTAGGAACCTACATCTTGGTTGCCCCCCTTCCATTATATTTTAAAGTTTTTGATATGTGTGCCAATTAATACCTTATTTACTAGAAATATTCTGATAAAAAAGCTCTTCTAAATCCCCTTAATTAATATTCAAAACCTGATAAAGAATAGATTATAATATTTAGGTTATTTGGTTTCTATTTCTACAAAACAACCCCACCTTCATGATCTTTGTATGTATTAGTAAGCTTTTAAAATGGATTTTAAATAAAGAAAATGAAAATATTTTACAAGTACCAATTAATAAATATAAATTATCATATTCTCCTAGACACTCACATACATACGTAGCACATGAATACAAACATACATACATACCTACGTATGGGCATACACACGTACATACGCACGTACATGTACGCACACACATACATGGGCACATGCATACGAGCGCGTATACATACATACGCACATGCGTACGTATGTACATACATACATACATACATACATACATACATACATACATACATACATACATACATACATACATACATACGCACATACATACATACGAACAATAGTAAAACATTAGTTCTGTGATATAGAGATAAAAATCTGATAATAGATTTTAGGGTATAGTTCTTGTGAGCAAGCGTCATAAATTCACTTTCTAGCCTCGGCCGTAGGGAGTTGAAATTTGATAGCGTTGTGATGAGTGGTCACTCTACATCCATCCATCGCTACAGGTTTATAGCTTTATGTTTTATAGAGTGTATGTGCGTGCTTATACACACACATACATATATACATACATACATACATACATACATACATACATACATACATACATACATACATACATACATACATGCATACACAGGCGTATGTGCGTACATGCATACGTACATACATACACACATGTATGCATACATACATACACACATACATACGTACATATATATGACGAACTAACTGTTACTTTCTTAGATGCAGCACGGACTTTGTCAGTGAACAGGTCGCGGATTTTAGCGACGAAAATATTTTGACAAATTAAACTTAAATGTTGGAGTGAATCGAACGGCTTTTGTGTGTTTCTTAAATGGCTTATAAACACCTTCCACGCTGCAATAATAATAACTTTTTCTTAGATCTATAATAGAACTCAAAATTTTATAAAAGTCTTATTAATAATATAACTTTTAACCAATAGCTTGATCATTTCTTTACCCGATATTAAACACTAGTCATTCATGACAACTCCCATGATAAGGAAATATTAATTTTAATCTCGAAATTATAAAATTATAATGTAATTATAAGAGATTTTCTTATAGCAGCTTACCTCACCTATTAATATAAATAAGCTAGGTATATTCTATAATAATTTTTTAGAACACAAATCTATTCTACCCCTTATCTACAATATTCTACAATAACTTTATATTTATTTTTCAATTTACTTATTTAAATTCCTTCACTTTAATTTTAAACCATTTTATCTTACTCATTTACCCACTATATCATTTTACTGATAATACATTTCTATTGAGTTCACACTTAACCTATACAGAACCATACTGATATAATTCCCTATCTATTTTATAACACAAGAAATATATTCTAAAGTCATTAGCCTGTAGAAAATATATGAAATGTTTAACATATTCCTTTAATTTATCTCATTAATACCAATAAATTACTATTTACTAATTAACTATAAATTTATATTAAATTGATATAGAAAATTATATAAATATGAAATAATTTCTATATTCTCCATCCCTATATTGTGTAAAATACTAAAATTATTCTGATTCTTTGAAAAAACTCCCTAAAATGTACCTATTTATTTCAAATCACCATTAGGATTATGGCTGTTAAATGGTTGAGTATTATAAGTTTTCACTCCCCCTACCCCATCTACTTTAGCTTACTAATTTTGGTTGAAATATATTCTACTTGACCCAAATAGTGTCTACTTCAAAGGGATCTTGACTTATGGCTCTGCCACTTAAACTGTCTTTTTCTCTATCTACAAAAGATAGATTCTTGTTTTCCACTAGACCTGATAAACTAGTCTATAAACTTAAATCCCCTCCCCCAGTAGTAAATCTAAACAACAAAGTAAAATCAATGATAAGCAGTGTCTTCATGAAAAATATCAGTTACTACTATGTTTTTGTTGATGAAACTTGTTTCTCTGTCTACCTACTTACCCTTTTAGCGATTTTGGTTAATGGAATAAATATGAAAATGAATCTTTTAAATTTAACTAAATTCTATATTTGTATGCAGCTGAAGATTGCTCTACATTTTAAAACTCATGTAATACTTGCATTGTTCAATTAAATGGAGTCGCATGAAACGATCGTACGGCATTACCTCTGGATATCCTTGTTGCTTATTTTGATTATATATATATATATATATATATATATATATATATATATTATATATATATATATATATATATATATATATATATATGCAGTACGATCGTTTCAGACGAGCAGACAAGAGGTGTAAGTTTATACAGCGATTTATTTCAGGCGTGAAATAGCAGTACAAAGGCCCGAGGCGGCGTGAGTGGCGAGCGTGGCAGGCGAGAGGGACACGATTTACATCAGTCGAGTGCCAGAAGAGGAGTAATCAAGATGAGTCATTTTCTTAGGTATATATATATATATACCTAATACATATATATATATATATATATATATATTCTCTCCAACGTCGTCGTGAGCGCTACATCATCTGCATGATGTGGAAAATATTCCATCAGCATTGCCCAAATGATGTTGGCATCACCTTTAAGGTACATCCAAGGCTTGGGCCCCGTGCCATCCGCCCAAAACAAAAATCGCACTCTCATCTCATAACAACAATACGGCACAATTATTTCACCTCAATTGGCCCCGCTCTCTTTAACATTACACCAAAACACATTAAAACAGAAACTGACCCTATAGGGTTCAAGAAGTCTTTGGACAGATTCCTTCAAGAAATCCCGGATAAACCCTCTACACCCGGATATGTCTCTGTAAACAATAACTCTCTACTTGAGTGGGCCATAGTGCCCAAATTCTGACTTGAAAGACTTCACCAGGTGGTGCTATTAAGTTAGACATGGCCTGGGCCAATAATGGCCGAAACCTATCAAAGTATCAAAGTATCAAAGTATCAAAGTATATATATATATATATATATATATATATATATATATATGTATTAGGTATATATATATATACCTAAGAAAATGACTCATCTTGATTACTCCTCTTCTGGCACTCGACTGAAATAAATCGTGTCCCTCTCGCCTGCCACGCTCGCCACTCACGCCGCCTCGGGCCTTTGTACTGCTATTTCACGCCTGAAATAAATCGCTGTATAAACTTACACCTCTTGTCTGCTCGTCCTTTCAACTACTGCTTTCGTCTGTCCAGTTTTGCTGATTACGACCACAGTCCTTTTCAGGGCTAATTCAAGTCTGATCTGAATGCGATAACAGTCCTTTTTAGGACTATTCTCAGATCCGATCTAATTGCGATAACCGTCCTTTTTAGGACTATTTTTGGATCGGATCTGATTGCGATAACCGTCCTTTTAAGGGCTACCCTCAGATCAGACCAGAAGTAGTGGCCAAGAATCATACCCACTACAATTGGTGACCCCGACAACGAATCAAGCGAACAGCATATCAAGAATCAGCATGGGCACGCCAAAACCAACAACAGAGGCTAATATACCAACCACGCAAGCAGCTTTAACCATGAAGGTCCCGGTTTTTTGGTCCAACGACCCAGCCCTGTGGTTCGTCCACATAGAAGCACAATTCGCCGCGAATAGAATCAAGCACGACTCTGCAAAACTCACGCACATCATTGGGTCAGTCCCACCAGAAGTATTGGCTGAGGTGAGAGACCTAGTCATGGCACCGCCAGGCACGGTGTCGTACGAAGCTTTCCGCAAGGAATTAATAATGCAAACTACCGCATCACAGCAGAGACGACTCAACCAACTCGTATCTGCAGAAGAGTTGGGGGACAGAAAACCGTCCCAACTGCTGAGTAAAATGAGACAGCTGATGGAGGACCAACTGCTGTCAGAAGAGGTCCTGAAACGGCTTTTTCTACAGCGCCTGCCCTTACCAATGCAGGGCATTCTGGCGTCGACCAACGACACAGCAACCCCGGAGGAACTTGCGCGTGTCGCAGACAGAATCGCAGATAGTATATGGTTGGTCATTGTGACCATTTAGCATTGACCTAGTTTTTTTAATACAAAATCTAATTGCCAAATAGGAGTAAAGTCTAAGACAATATAATCCCCTTTCCACTTTAATTTTCTTTAGGAATAACCTCTGACATTTATTTCACCCCTACCTACTTCTATAAATAGAAAATCTCTTTTGTCTCCATTCAACTGAATATCCCTCCCCACTTTCTAGCAGTTCAAAATAACTTAAGAATATTCTTCAGTCAGAAGATAAATTCTAATACCTTAATGTTCTTAACCTTCAAATCAACATCTCTGTCTGTATATCTACCCTCTTTATAATGCTATCAATTAACATGAAAATAAGTATATGTATTGATGGAAAACCTCTATAAATGGCTGATGATTGCTCAACATTTTAAAACTGTTGTAATACTTACAATGTTTAATAAAATAATGTAGCGTGAAACGATCGTACCAAATTACCGAAGATATTCCTGTTGCTCATTTTGATTATAATCACCCCATGGATTTATATGGATAACACCGCACACAATTCTGGTGCCTCTAATTTAAGTACCACATTCATTTGAATCTCTCTCTCTCTCTCTCTCTCTCTCTCTCTCTCTCTATATATATATATATATATATATATATATATATATATATAGACATAGAGAGAAGGAGGAGAGCAGTTAAAAACTTATCTTCCATACGTATTGAATGATCAATGTTTAAATAAAACATGGACAATTTATCTTGACACGAAATGAGTGTGAAATGCGTGTGAGATGAATGAAGTTTATTTTAAAATTACGGTGGTTAATACAGAACTAGTTTCATGTTTAATGCACAAACTAAATAAATTAGTTTCTATATAGATAAACATGGTGCGATGAATATATCATCTAAATTATGCAAAATTAAAATAACACTGACATATCATTTTAACAGATATATTTACCAAAATTACATAAAAATATTTTGAAATACTAAAGAGTAAATTTATTCAATAAAATCTGCATTGGCTTCAACCACGGTCTCCAGACGACGTCGAAATCTCGTGCCATCTCTAGTGATCACTCCAAACACCCTGATATTGACTAGATGTTTGGTTTTTATCACTGTCGGTACATGTTTTGGGGACACGGCAAGCCAACGGTTGTGTTCACAATCTCTTTGTATTGGAGCTTTCTGTGCGAATGTCAAGCAGTACAGCATGTCGTTTCCAAATTTATCAGAATTGGGGGTTTCCCTAAATATGGCTCTCAGCTGAGTATAGAAAAGCAACTGGAAACGTCTTCAGTACCCGCTATAACAATCACAATTCCTCTTTTAACATCCCGAAGAAACGTATCGCCACAGCCCTGGCCAAGCATACATGATCGTTGAAAAAAGCGCCACCGAGTACAACATAAAGTAGAAGATTTTAGAGAAATGTAAAACGTACTTCAATAGCAGCAGGAAGTGCAGATTATGCCTGGCTAAGAAAAGAGCGATTTTAAAGAGCTCCCAACACCCAGGCATTTATCTGAAGAGCAAAACTAAAAATTTTAATCTTTGCCCAAATGAAAGGAGGTACATCTTATCATAACTACTTGCCCCATCGTAACTATAACCACCAGTCCCCCAACTTCGACCTTCCGCTAATACCTGGGAGTCCGGCAAAGAGCTTGACCTGAACATACACTAACGTACCCACAAACAAACACATGCTCCAGCACGGCAGACAACCGCCTAAAAGATTTTACCATCGCCCCCAATATGAGCCCTTAACACATATTGTACACCTATACACACTGGATGCATATATAAATGCCCCAAAGAAAACACTAACGAACACAGATGTGTATGTACCCCTATCAATACACACATTTCATTTCCACGAGAACACCAGCCTTAAAGACACACACATTTCCCATAAGCTTTTTTCCAGAAAACTCTCACCGACTTGCAACAAATCCACCACCACCACCAGATTTTGATGTTTTTGATATCATGGAACATAACTCTTAACTTAAACCCCTGCTCAATTAGTTTCATCATCTTTTTCAAGACAACCACAAACCGGATGTGTCTATTCACTTCCAGCAATAGAGAGCAGTCGTCATATTTCATCCCATAATGGCTACCTCAGAAGAGTGTAGGGTTCCATAATCGGACTGTTACCTAACACTCAGTTGAACCTCTGGTGCTAAACTGGTTGCCAAGTCAGCCATAATGGATATATAATACTGTATGCTTCAGTTAATATACCCATTCTACTGACACATATACAACAGCATTTTCTCCTGACTTATGTATTCTAAGATGACCAACACACACATGCACACACACACATACATGTATGTATATATATATTGTGCTTTGGGAAGGTCATTACACTGCTTCCTCCAAGGTTTGCCTTGAGGCTGAAGATCGAGAAATAACAACGAATGGAGTTGATAAGCACAAAACTGGTTGATTGTTTATCCAACGCACTAAACAAGTGATTGATTAGTCTGTTGGTTGGATATTTAACCATCTGACTAACAATAAAGATGTGATATTCATCAAGAGGGTGTGTTTATTAGTATTGACATAATGACTTTCCCAAAAGACAAGATTTGTTTCAACACAGGAATTGACATCAAGAATCTTGCACACCAATTACAGAAACGAATAGTGTTTTGAATTTCCCTCAAAATAAGTCAAAGAACTTACTTATCTACAGCTTTCGAACACATAAGCAATCAGCTTCAAAACCTTTAATATCTACACCTTCTGTGAATACCTATCATTTCCTTTTCCCCTGGGTATTCGAAAATGTAAACATCCTCTCTAAGAACATTACAGTTTTCTCTGTTCGTTCAGACAAAAGATCATCTCCAGTAAATTTTAAAAACTTCATATCTACAATTTTCCGTGAAAAACTTTTACCTCCCTTTTCTTTCGGTTCCTTTTCCCCTGAATATTCGAAAATGTAAACATCCTTTTTATTGTAAAAAGCACCACAGTTTTCTCTGAACGGACATACAAAAGAACACCTAAAAAATTTAGAAATTTTAATATCTTCAATTTCGTCTTTCCGTCTTCCCTGACAAACAGAATATGTAAACATGCCTTTTATTGTAACAACACAAATGCATGATAATGAATTAATGAAGTAATCACCTGCCAATATATACATACTGCACAACTACAAAAACTGTAAACCACAGCAAAACTTTTAAAAAGAAGAGAAAAATTCCAAAAGAAAAAAAAAACGAAATTCAGAGATTCAAAAATCCAACAAGGTGAACAGCCCTTCCTCCTACTATTTCCCCAAACTGGAATATCTACAATTTCTGTGAATATTTTAAATCTCCCTCAAAATAAAATAAGTTACAATAGCTTTCGAACACACAAACGATCAGCTTTGAAAAAAAGAAACCTTTAATATCTACAAATACTGTGTGAATACCTATCCTTTTCTTTCTCCTTGAGTATTCCAAAATGTAAACATCGTCCTCCTTTTTATTCTAAGAACACTACCATTACTCTCTGTGCGTTCATACAAAAGACCATATTTGGTAAACCTTAAAACTTTTCTATCTACAACTTGTTTTCTTTTCTTTTTGACTCATCCTGATTATTCGAAAATGTAAACACCTTTTTCATTGCAAAAGTCCTACTGTATTCTCTAACTGGACAGACAAACGAACATCTGAAGAAAACTTAAAAACTTTAATATATTAGCCAAATACGTAAACACACCTTTTATTGCAACAACAAAATTGAATTCAGAAATTCAAAAATTCAACGACGTGAATATCAGTATATATATATATATATATATATGTGTGTGTGTGTATAAATTATAATTTAGGATTCTGATTGACACCACCACGCTGGAAACAGCAGCCAAAACCTGACTCTAAAACCACATTAAATGTTCATACAGCACCAGGAGAGAAGACAATCCAGCAAGGGCCAAATTTTAGACCTTGGATGCATCCACGTTGTTGTGTGATCACCTTTGTGCACAAAATGAGTGCTTGCAATGTAAAGTCCATGTTCATCGCAAAGTTCCAGTAGCATGAGACCATTGCTATTCATTTTCTCGACAAAACAAGATGTTCAAAACAGATGCCAATAAATTGGCAAAAATAAGATAGAAGTAAAGGAGCCACCTAAGACTGAGAAAATGGAAGAGTTCTGGAAGAAGATATGAGACAACAAAAAAGAATATAAAGCTAAAGCTGACTGGATAAAAAGTGAGAAAGTGAGACTGGATGAAGTTGAATAAGAATAGAAGAGCTTAGGAAGTCTAAGAAATTGAAAACTCCAGGACGAGACCGAATTCCTAACTTCTGGCTAAATTGTCTGACAGAAGTACACCAAAATTTTGCTGCATCTCTAACTGATGTTATTCAGAACCTAGAACAAATACCTACCTGACTGACCGAAGGAACAACATACCTTTTACAAAAACTGAAGACCCGAAAACTCCAAATAACTATCGACCAACTACACCACCTACGCGATCCTTTTCTCGATACTAACCGAAAAGATATACAATTTCCTGGAACAGAACTCTATCATTCCACAAGCTCAAAAGGTTGTGAAAGGAATTCTTATGAATGCAAACATGAATTACCCATAAATAAAATGATTTTATAGAATTACTGGAGCAACAGAAAGAACCTGGGTATGGCATGGATAAAGTACAGAAAGCGTTTGACAGTGTCCCACATACTCAAGGCCCTTGTGATATACAAGATCTCCACTGTAGTTTCCAAATTCTTACAGGGTAGCATGGTCGAGTGGAATATACGTCTCCTTTTAAACCATCGTAATGGGATGAGCCAGTCTAACAGCACCAACATTAAACGAGGCATCTTTCAAGGTGACTCCCTCTCTACATTAATCTTTTGTATGGCACTGATCCCACTGAGTAACACCAGGTATGGGTTCAAAATGTATAATATTATAGTAAATCATCTGCTTTATATGGAAGATCTGAAGCTGTTTACGAGAAATGACAACGAGTTAGCAGGGCTGTTAACAACTGTTAAAGAGTTCGGCAACGACATCGGGATGGATTTTGGCCTTGATAAGTGTAATAAAACAATTTTTGTGAGAGGAAAGCTCAATCAAACAACTTCTATTAAATTAGATACCAACGCTACCATCGAGGAACTTTACCCACAAGGAAGCTATAAATACCTGGGGATAAACAAAGGAGATGATATAGAACACGCTACTATGAAGGAAAAATGCGAAAGAATATGAATCATACTAAAAACTGAACACGACTCTATAAATTGCATTAAAGCCATTAACACCCTGGCGCTTCCAGTAGTCTAATATAGTTTTAACATCATTAACTGGAATCTTACAAAACTCCAACGCCTGTACATGAAGACAAGAAAAGTACTAACATCTAAGAACATGCACCACCCAAAAGCAGACGTCGATCGTCTGTACCTACTTAGAAGTAATAGGGGAAGTAATGATGCAGGTAGAACTGTGTTATAAGACCTCCACAATAGCAATGTACAGAGGATTGGATGCTGCAGCTGGTCTGCAAAGAAGAAATCAACAAAAAATCACATTCTATTGCCAAGGAAACTAGAAAATTTGCCAGGGAACTTGAAATTAACCCTGAATTAGAGGAAGAACCTGAAACCACTGCCACGATAAAAAGCAAAACGGAGAACGAGCAGAAACGAATTCAGGAGCGGTGGAGCTAGAAGCCTCTGCATGGACGGGAGGTAAAAGAAAAAAAAAATGCTGGGTATAGCAGCAAAGATTTCCTGCGTACAATGGTACAAAAAACAGGAACGCTTCCTCCAACAAAACTGAGAATTCAAGTTTTTACAGAAAGTTAAACAAAAAAACTATATAAATAGATGCATTGCCAACAACATATGCGATTCAGTCATTCTGGTAAGCAATATGGAGTAAACCAAAAAAGCAAAACAAAAATGCTCACTGGATTAATAGGGAAAAAGGGACGGAAGAACAAAAGAGAACCACAGATATGGCCCACCATCAGAGGCCAAGAGATTACGGACAGACTGAAGAGTACCAGCAACTGGAAAACTCCTGGGAGAGACAAGGTCCCCAACTTCTGGTTGAAACACCTCACCAGTACACATAGCCACTTAGCGACAGCATTCAAATTATTGATAAGCGAGCCAAAATCAACACCAAACTGGATCCTGGAAGGACAAACCACCATAATTCCCCAAAACAAAGACACAATGCAACCAGAAAATTATAGACCGGAAAACAACAATGTTTTACCAGAATAACAAATGGGGTGCCGGAGAAGGATGAATGGCTGTACGGAGCACAAAATCACATTCTATTGTCAAAGAAGCTTGAAAATGCGCCAGGGAACATGGCATTAACCCTGAATTAGTTGAAGAACCTGAAGTAACTACCACCAAACAAGCAAAACGAATCGAGCAGACTTTAAACAAGAACGGGCAGAAACAAAATGAGGAGCGGTGGAGCCAGAATCCCTTGCATGGACGGTATTTTCGTCGAAATCGTAATGCTGATGTAGACCAAGCAACAACCCATTAGTGGCTGAGAAGTTAAGGACTGAAAGTGGAAACTGAAGGTTTTATATTGGCTGCACAAGATTAAAGCCTGCTTGCCAGAAACTACCAGGATAGCTTTCTTCAAAACATTTCTGACTACAAATGCAGATTCTGCGACACATTTGACGAAACAGTAGACAATCTCGTCTCGGGATGTCTTGTGCTGACACCAAACGAATACAAAATTCGCTACGATAGGGTAGGACAGTATTTACATTGGAAAATGTAAACACTATAAAATCAGCACTCCTGCTTACTAGTATGAACATCATCCTGAGCCAGTCGTTGACGGTAGGAATGTCACTATCCTCTGGGATTTTCCAATCAACATTGACAGCGTGATCCAGGCTAATCGAGTAGTCAGACTTGTTCCTCACCACTGTAGCATTTCCCTTGTCTGCTGGAAGAATTATGATGGAATTGTCACACTGTAGTCTTTTGATAGCGGATGTTTCTTCCTTAGTGATGTTTGGTTTGGGAAGTCACTAAGGAAGAAACGTAGATATAATCCGTCCATTAGCAGGAAAGTCAACATCGTACGTGAAGAATTCCACCCACTTCACAGAATTGATCAAGGATACTCCTATTGAATCCAATAAGATGGTGAGTCTAGATGTGATAAGTTATAATGAAAGGAACTATAAATAATAATAATAATAATAATAATAATAATAATAATAATAATAATAATAATAATGATAATAATAATTATAATTTTTTTACTCTAGGCACAAGACCCGAAATTTTTAGGGAGAGGACCAGTCGATTAGATCGACTCCAGTACGCAACTGGACCCCGAAAAGAAGAAAGGCAAAGTCGACTTCGAGCAGAATTTGAACTCAGAAAGTAGCGGCAGACGAAATACCGCTAAGTATTTCGCCTGGCGTGCTAATGATTCTGCGCGCTCGCCGCCTTAAGAATAACAACAACATCAATAATAATAACCATCAAGAAGCAGGAATTAAAAATCCGCAAAAAAAATGAAAGAAAAATATGACTTAATGTAAGCCAAACTGAAAAATTCTTCTTATATGGAGTATACAAATATGAAAAATTAATTTCCCCCAGATTCACCGCCAACACGTGCGTAAAATGTAAACACATAGACTGCAATATTTCTACACGAAAGCTGCAAACCTGTAATTAAATTTTAAAATTTAATTACATATACATCCATAATTATACAAGACCTCTATATATTATATATGCACATTGCTGTTTCTTCTCGGTCTCTCGCTGATACATTAATAATAATTATAATTACGAAAGAAATATCAACACATTTCCGTGGGTTTTCAGTTAAAAAGTAAATGCTGTAAAAACGAACACATAACAAAACCAACCAAAAAAGAAAGAACTGTGGACAGATAACCATAAATAATATGAATAGCTGATTTATGATTTACATACACTACTATGCAACACTCCTCCACAATCATACAGGAATAAACTCATACCGTAAATATACAACACAATGAACAAAGCCCACATATGGCGTAAAAGGCCGATACTCAACAGAAGAAAGTTGCTTGAAACTATCAGATGTCGAAAAATAATAGTGGTGATGATGCTGGTGACAAATGTTACCTTACCTCAGTTTATGAGAGATAGGAGTTTCGCTGATTGTAAGAGTGACAATGAAGCTGGACCTTTATGGAAAAACCTCTAACTCGGCAGTGGTTCAGTAAAGATGCAGACTGACTACAGCTGTTATCCCAATACAGCATCAGTAAATAATAGAGTAAAGAACTTTAAAGAACTTTAGTAGCTTACATGGGAGGTTGAGGTAACAACTTCAGGATTGCCTTAATGGAGGAATAATATCAGATTGGATGACTAGAGGAATGACAATAGCCATTACGAATGATAAAAGCAGGGGTAATACAGCTAGCAACTATAGACAAATCACTTTCTTACCGTTAGTATGGAAGCTGTTGACAGGAATGCGTTCGAAAAGCTTTTACGAGCACCTTGACAACCAAAGAACAGAAAGGATGCAAGAAGAAGGCTAGAGGGACACATGATCTATTATATATAGACAAAGCAATTCTGAATGAAGTAAATGCTAGAAAGAAAAATCTAACAATAGCATGGATAGATTATAATAAAACCTATGACATGATTCCACATTCATGGATAAGTGAATGTTTGAGTATATGCAGTGTAGAAGACAACATAAGAGAATTATTTAGCTTTAGCACGAAGAAATGGAAAGTAGATCCCTACTCAGCTGACACAATCTAAGGGAAAGTTAATATCAAAAGAGAAATTTTCTAGGGAGAATCGTTGTTCCCTTCAATATTTGTCTTATGCCTGATCCCCCTCAGTTTAGTATTAAGGATGGCAAAGGCAGGGCATCACTTCAGAAATAGTAAGGGAAGAATTAACAATTTGCTCTACGTGGATGATCTGAAGTTTTTTTTAGTAAGAATGAAAAAGAGATAGATTTCTTAATACAGACTGTAAGACCCTTCAGCAAAGATATACGCATGGAATTTGGCATAAATCAGTGTGCAATATTAGTCATGAGAAGGGGACATGTAGTCAGCAGGGAAGGCATCCAATTACCAAATAGCCAGGCATTAAAATCATTGAAAGGAGGAGAAAGTTATAAGTATCTAGGAGTATTAGAATCTGATAGAGTACCAAACATAGACATGAAAACGAAAATTGAGGAGTACATCAGCAGGTGAGGAAGCTAATGAAGTCGAAGCTAAATTGTCCGAATCAAGTGAAGGCTGTAAATACCTGGGCAGTATCATTACTTAGATACTCAGCAACTTTTGTAGATTGGACAAAAACTGAACTAGCAAAGCTAGACAGAAGAACAAGGAAGGAAGTCAATGTCAGTGGAGGAGTAGCAAGATTATACTTACCTAGAAGGAAAGGCGGAAGAAGGTTAATATCAGTAGGAGACTGCATGGGCGTAGCTAGAGAAGATATAAACTCCTATGTAGGTAACAGTGAAGAAAGTTTATCAAAAGCTGCTAGAATCACAGCAAGACATAGAGAGACCAAAAACCCAAACGAACTTAAAAACTAGAAGAAGGGACAGAAAACATCTGGCTGGCCTTCACTTGATTCGGACCATTTAGCTTTATATTCCCCAAAATAGTTTCAGCCAATAGAAGTTGTGAGAGATGGTTGTGGCTGCAGAAAGCAAAGCTGAAAAGGGAGAAAGCTTGTTAGTAGCTACACAAAATCAAGCATTGAGGACCAATTGGATAAAAGCCAAGTTATACAAAAAACAATTAGATTCCCATGTAGATTATGCAAATCAAAAGAAGAAAGCGTTACTTATAAGTGAATGTAGCATGCTGGTACAGAAAGAATACAAGAAAGACATGACAACCTAGGGAGAGTAATCCACCAGGAGTTATGTAGAAAGCTAGGATTTGAACATACTGATAAATAGTATGAACATGAACCTAGTAAAGTACTAAAAGTAAGAAATACAAGATGTTGTGAGACTTCAACATTCAGACTGACAATGTAATAGAAGAAGCTAGAAGGCCTGATTTAGTAGAGAATAAAAAGTATTTGATAATAGACTTTACAGTCCCATATGATGAAAAAAATCAATATGAGAGATGTAGAAAAAATAGAAAAGTACCAGGACCTAGCCATTGAATTACAGATATTAAGGGAAATGCGGATAAAATGTATCCCAGTAGTCATAGGTGCATTGGGAACTATGCATAAAAATCTGAACAGATGGATAGAGGAAATAGGCAATAAAACCTAGTTTATTACAGTTCCAGAAAACAGTGTTATTAGGGATAGCTAAGATATTAGGGATGGCTGAGATACTTAGGTTTTCTTGATATCTAATGTTACTTGTGGTAGCCCGATGTTTTGATTTTTTCTTTTCCAATAGTCTAATCTGTTGTGTGTATATGAAAATAATAACAATAATAATACCAGTTATGAATGGAGCATTGGGGGCAAACCCTTGTCAAAGACTTCTCAAGGCTTTTAGGAATACCATGCAAGATTGGTGCCATAAAAAAGATAGCTTTGCTAAGTACTATGGACATTTTAAAGAAAGTCTCCGATATTTGATGTAACTTGAGGTGCATTTCCAACTACACTGCATGACGAAGTAATAATAGTAGTAGGGCATTATACTTGCATTACAAGATCAATCTTTGGCTACAAATTGGTATGTCAATCTTAGAAATGAGTGCCTCCGTTGTGCCGAATATGTAATGAATTTGTATATGAATGTTTTACAGTTGCCCAAAGCAAGTATAAGTTATAGCGCCTTGATGAAGTAGCAAAGTGTCAGCATTGGAAACTACGTGTGTGAAAAGTGAAGGTTAGAGAAATAAAGCATGGTACGACCGCAAACCGCAGGGAGTGACTGAGTCGGAAACTTGCAAAACCCTGTGGGATTTCCCAGTTTAAATGGACCAGATGTTCGGGCACAACAAACCTGACTTAATGGTGGTGGATAAAGTAAACCATGTGAATTATCAGGAAAGTACAAAACACTTAAAGAGAACAGATAGCATGGTGTCGTACGCTATAAGTAGCAAGCCCTCTACTCATGTAAGAATCCAAGTGTTCCAACAAAATTTGGGTTTAAAAAATAATAATAATGTTTCTAATATACTCATTGAACAGAGGGGTGCAGTTATCTGTATCAACTATTGGTATCAATATTTGATTGGTACTGTAATCATTTCAAGGATAAAAGGTAAATTTGTTCTTGACATGATTTGACCATCAATGATAATAAATATTAATAATAATATTAATGTATCAATTGTATTTTGGTAGGTGACGTAGATATATCAATATTAACTATTTCCGCTTCTATTGTCGTCAATGTTTGAATGGTTACTGCTTTTAGTGTTTTCTTGCTGATATTCTTGTGGTTACTGTTGATGTCTTTAATGTTATCTTGTTTCAATGCCGCTTCTCATAAAGCCGTTACTGTCTTCCCACTAAATTCTATGTGATATTTAACTTATGCTGTTGTCATGGGTGTAGCTGTCATTCATGTCATTGTGCTCATGCTTGTTTCTAATTTCCATAGTCGTCGCTATCATGAGCTGTTAGGCTTGTGATTGTATTTATATTATTCTTATATGTGGTGCTCTTGTATTTCCAATTGTTATCGATACGTTTTAATGCCTATTTTAACAATAGGTGAACATAGAAAATATACAATGAAATATACGTGAAATATACAATGTGATCCTGTTGAGAAAATAGGAAATGGAACCTAATATCGAACGAAATATCGTCATAAATAAGAGTACTGCCGATCATTGATGTTCAGTATATAGAAATGCTAGCAGTTTAAAGTAATCAATAAGAATAAGAAAAAAAAAAAAAACTAAACGGAAGGTGAAGGTGAAGGGGAGTAACAAAGGCGAAAGAGTAGGAAGGAAAACATAATGGAAAACTAAAGACAATGTAAGAAAGTCTAATTTAGAATACATCACCTAATTATGAGTATACACGCAGGAATACACACACACACACACATGCACACGCATACACACACACATATAAACACAATATATATATATACGTGCCCAATAACATTCAACTCCAGTCTTAAAAATATGCAGACGTTTATATATACTTGTACTCATACATTAACGTATAAACACTTACATAGATGAATTCGCACACGCACACATGTCTATCTACATGAGTATGATTATGTATATGCAAAAGAGGAAGGTTGGAGGTAAATATGTGGAGGAAAGATAAACAGATACTCTATTCGTTAAGAATGAGTGAAGCAGTAGGAGGACCGAGTTACACAGAGAGGGATAGAGAGAGAGAGGGAGTGAGAAAAAGAGAGAGAAAGAGAGCGAAAGAGACTGAGACAGATAAAAATGGATCCAGTTGTATATGAATGTGTAAAAATGTGCATGATTGTGTGTCCCCTTCTGTGATATATTCAATCAGTACTAAACAAATTTAGAAAATGAGTATACAATAGAATAAAGAAGGGGTAGAGACAGCGAAAGAATATATTCGTTTGTATATATATTTGCATGCATACGTAACACATGCAAGCACATATACAGAGTATTACGGAGATTTACGTTGTGGTATCAACAAACAAGACGAGGACACAAATCCGTCCAATTTAAATAAATATGTATGTATGATGATGGCCGTCCACTCGTGACCGAGGAAGACCATTGCTGACCTTCAGGAACATTGTGAGCTCTAGGACTAACTTATATTTTGCATTTTCAGCTCCGTTGGTGGCTAATGAACCCTGCTCTTGACAAGCATACACGACAGCAAACATTGCAGACCAAGCTTTCCCCATTCACTACTCTAGCCGCGCGCTTTCGCGCAGCACGTTTAAGTTCTTCATGCTGAATACGTGCTGTCTCAAAAGTGTCGACCCCCTTCTTTAACCTGCTTCCTCCATCTGTGACGATGACAAGCATTGTTCTCCCAGTCAGTCTCCTGCATATCACAGGCCTTTAATGAGGACTTGACACAGTCCTTAAATCGCAGTTTTGGTTTCTGCTTGGGTCTCTTTCCATTCACCATATAGCATCTGCTTAGGGATCTTGCTATCCTTCATTCTAATAAGGTATCCAGTCCAACGTAACCGGTGCTTGTGAACCATCGCCTCAATAATCAGGATATCAGCAGTCCTCAGAACCCGTGTGTCTGTAATTTTTAAGGTCCAGCCAACATTGAGAATGTGTCTGAGACATTTCTGATGAAAGCGTTCAAGGACCCTTACATGACGTTTGTAAAAGGTCAATGATTCACATGAGTAGAGGAGCGATGTCAGTACATATCCACGGTACATAGCAATTTTTGTTTGCCTACTGATGCTATGCTGGGACCAGACACGAGACTGGAGAGATCGGAAGGAATTGCTCTCTGCAGCCTGAAAGATATTTACTCATCCAGGGAGCAAGAACGACTGAGTGTACTGCTCAGGTGGACAAACTTGTCTACTACCTTCAGAATAGTTCCTTCAACCAAGATAGCTGGTTTCACATATGGATTTCCTGGTGCAGGCTGGCTGAAACAGTCTTGTCCAGGCTAATGCTAAGTCCAAATACCTTGCAAGAAGCAGAAATATAATTCATGAGTATTTGCATGTCATCTACTGTATGACTAAGTCACAGTCATCTGCATAAAGGAGGTCACAAATAATAGACTGGAGAACTTTTCAATTGGAAGCAAATCGGCGCAGATTAAAGAGGCGGCCAGAAGATCGATATCTGACATATTCCCAGAGAGCTAACCTTAGCAAAAGCATGAGTAAAAACAGTAGCAAAGTACAAATATCAGATCGTACTGCAAAGCCAACACCAGCCTCTTTGCGCTCCCCCTTCTACCTTCCCTTCCAAAAAAAGGTGTATGCACCTCCTACTTCCTCAAGCTGACCATCATCTTCTATACGAGTCGCTGAGAGTACAGCTATATCAATGCTATAACGGTTCAGCTCGCGAGCAACAAGTGCAGTGCGTCTTTCAGGCCTACAATCACTCTTCTTATCCAAGAGTGCGCACATTCCAACATGAAATGTTTAAATCCCACCCAGATTTTGTAAATAAAAGTCTCTTTGTTTTTCGAGAGCAGGGTGGACAAAATGTATCATCATCATCATCATCATCATCATCATCATCCTCATCCTCATCCTCATCATCATCATCATCACCATCATCATCATCACTATATATATAGTCCAAAGATGAGATCCAGAGATTATCAGTATAGAAGACACATATTAGTGCTCAAATAATTCAAACTTAGACTCCGAAGTTTTTACAAGGGATTGTTTCCGCAAGGTAAATAATAGTTGTTGTATATATTTATACCTAAAATTTCATCAGCTGAAGATCCCCATTTTTGCTTTCTCTCGTTTTGCATGTATATGTATATACATATTTTCTATTTTATACCTAGTCTATTATGATTAATATATTTAACATGTTTAATGCATCGAATTTGTTTATCCGCATCATTGCCGCTCTCTGTCTCTCTATGTATATATATATACATATGTATATATATATATATATATATATATATATATATATATATATATATGTATATATATATATATACACACACACACATATATATATATATATACATATATATACATATATATATATATATATATACATACACACACAGACACACACACACACACACACATATATATATATATATATATATATATATATACATATATATAATATATATATATATATATATATTAGTAACAAACCGAGGAAAAGAAATCATTCAAAGGAGTGTGTTAAATATCCAATTCACTGGTACGCTAGTTGGGTACCTTATAAATATTGGTATAATTCAATTATAAAGATAATTGAATATAGAGAAATTCTATTGACAATCCAATAATTTATTTATAATATAATATTATATTAAATACTTTGAATATAATGTATAACAGAATATAATATTATATAACATAAATAATTATAAAAACCAATAAAGGGCAATAAATTGTTTTGACTTGAATATATTTTTTCTGATATATATAATCACAGTTCCATTATAAAAAAAGAGTACTCAAATACCAGAGGTAGAGTAATATACTCTGTTAAAAGCAGCAGAAATATCACAAACTATTACTCAGAATTTCACGTTCCCGTTCGTCAGACATTTTTGTTAGATTATAACAAAACTGTCCGACAAACTGGAAAATGAAACTCTGAGTAATAGTTTTTGTGATATTTCTGCTGCTTTTAATAAAGTACATACATACATGCAAACATGGTGGCTGCCCCCTCGTTATCGAGTATGGCCATTGCGCGAAGCTTAATCAATGTTGTTATTGTGCAATGCCTGTGCAAGAAGATTTTTTTTAAAGTGAGGAAAGGCTGTGCACTGAGTCAATCCCACTCACTAAGCTACAGCAGCCATAATCCGAAAAGAAAAACAAGTCAGTATCATCGGTAACCACTGAGCCGCAGGTTTTATATCGGAGTTATCCCAGTTACCTGAGTTACCATCTCCTAGAAGGATGCCCTAACAAAGGCTAGGAGTCCTACACTCCCAACGGTTTAACCGTGCGATCGGGTATCCAGTCCGATTATTTCTATGTCTCCGCGCATGAGACAGCCTTAAAACATTTATTGGATGGCCGTTGACTCTCAAGAGTTCCTCCGCCCTTTGACGGGTTTTGTTTTTCATCCCGCAAGGTGTCCAATAAACACCGTCCTCACTAAGCAAGCTTGGTGGGGTTGCCGGTTTAGTCGCCGACGACCCGACCATACACACACACACACACACACACACACACACATATATATATATATATATATATACATATATATATATATATATATATATATATATATTATATATATATATATATATATATATAATATTATATATATATATATATATATATATATATATACATATATATATATATAGATATATATATATATATATATAACGGGAAGCTTTATGAAAATAAACAAAAGACGAAGGCAGGTGGAAAACAAACGAACAATTGTATTAGTATGGCGCTCAGGAAATATAATAAAACAAGTCTTTAACGTTTCGAGCCTACGCTCTTCAACAGAAAGATACACAGAGAGAGAAAAACACAGAAAGAAGGAGAGCAAAAAAATGCGTGCAGTAGCTAACGAATCAACATGGCGATTCATATATATATGAATATATACATACATATATGTATGTATATACCTACATATATATGTATATATACATTCATATATGGGTACAGAACATCAAAAAGACGTAGACACAATGAGAAATGAGAATATAAAAAAAAACATAGAAAACGAATTTTTTCGAACATCGAAAGAAAAAACGAACAGAGAAACAAGCATGTAACATTAAGAACATTCCCTTCAACAGTTGTCCCCTGTTTTATCTACTCCGCGTTCGAAGGTAAGGACAAGACGCAACTTCATTAAAACAGTCCTTCCCGCAAAGCAAATTAAATAAAATTTGGGATTTTTTGTGGAGGGTGAAAGTGGTAACAAAAACAGCACTGTGAGAACAAAACAATAAAATCAAACCGTGAAGGCTGTTAAGCCAAGACGATGTGAAGTGGTGAACGCTGGAAAAACGAGCTTTGAGAAGAGACAGATAAAAGCACGTCTTGTCTTTAGGAAGGAAGTGGAAGAAAGAAAGAATGGCCGTCGGTCACGTGTGAATAACGAGAGAGTCAAGTAGGAAGAGTGTGTGTGTGTGTGTGTGTGTGTGTGAGAGAGAGAGAGAGAGAGAGAGAGGGAACAGTGAAGGGGAAAGGAAAAGAATAGGGAAAGGATGGGAGAGAAAAACATAAAGGAAGAACAAGAGAGGGAGATAGACAGACAGAAAAGGGACAGAATAGGTGTGCGCATCGTAATTATTAAAATAAAACTTACTTGGAAAAGGATGCGTGGCGTTCGATCATATAATATAAATGATATATAGATATATGCATATATACATGCATATATGTACATACCTACATATATATGTACATATACATGCATATATGGGTACAGGACATAAAAAAACGTAGACAGAATGAGAAGCGAGAACATTATTTATATTATTATATGATCGAACGCCACGCATCCTTTTCTAAGTAAGTTTTATCTTAATAATTACGATGCGCACACTTATTCTATCTCTTTTCTATCTATCTCCCTATCTTTTTCTTCTTCCTTTCTGTTTTTCTCTCCTACCCTTTCCCTATTCTTCTCCTTTCCCCCCTCTCTCTCTCTCTCTCTCGCATTTTTCCTCCTTGACTCTCTCGTTTTCTTTCTTTCTTTCTCTCTATCCCTCTATAATCCTCTATAGTTTCCTTTCCTTCCCCTCCCTCTTTGTCTTTCTTTCACTCCATACTATCTTTTGTTCTTCCTCCCTTCTCACTCCCTTTGTTTCTTTCCCTCATCCCATTTCTTTCTTTCATCCTCTCTCTTGTTCACGTGATTATAAGCCTTTTTTCTCGTCTCGGTCTTTTTTGGATGTGATGTCCAAACAGCTGGACGTCATCTCCCTCTTCTTTCGCTTCTCGACACCTTTTTCTCTTCTACTATTTTTCTTCTCTCCCATTTATTCTATATCCTTTCAAAATTTCACCCAGGCGTTACCCATTACAATGCGTCTTGGCTTAACAGCCCTTAATGTTTGACTTTGTCGATTGTTTACTCTGCACTCCACTCTGCTGTTTGTTCGTTCGAAGCCCTAACTCCCCACAAAGTTTATATTTAAAAAATTTCTGGATGCTACTGTCTTAAGAAGTATTTCTATCTTGTCGTTAAAAGCACGAAATGACGAAATGGGTAGTAACAAGCAGTCGACAACTGACGAGCAAGTTATCTTGTTTTGATTTTTGTCCTGTACTTTTCTCTCGTGTGCTTACAAATTTTTCCCTCGTTTGTGATGTCTTGTACATAATGTGTATTTCTTATTTATTTATAATTGAACGCCACGCAGCCTTGTTCATAGGAAGTTCTTACATTTAACGAGTTGTATTTATTTATCCCCTGACGAGATGCAACTGCACCACCGGATACTCCTGAACCAGTTGTCGAGTGTCCCACCCATGAGGAATCGATGCTAGCTGTGTCAAAACAATTGTTGCGATTATAATAAATTCTCATATATGCCACCTTCCGTTTTTCATTTGCCATATATATATAATATATATATATATATATATATATATATATATAAGAAAATAGTAAAGTGTGAAAAAACGACAGAAGGCTTAATGTTAAAAAAAATATATATTTGTGTCAAAATGTCTGGAGAATATTGGAAAAATTTTTTTCCCTTTCCTTAAAATGACATAATTTTAAAATTTTTAAAGAAATTACCGGTTTCGCGTGTAGCTTTTCAAATTTCTTGTGACGTTATGTTTATATTGCATGGAATTATCGTTGTTTTTATTTCCAGGAGATTTCTAAATAAGGGGAGGTAGTGAGTGATTTTTTCCGGTGTAGGGGAGATAATCGCTTAAAAATTTTTTTCCCTTTTCCTTGTTAATTTCTCTGTGTCAGTATGTTCGGCTGGTTGAGTCTGGGTTGTACTTTTCAATGAAGAATGTTTCCTTGTTCAGTCTCATTTGTGTTGATGATCCGAAAGCACATTGGTAAAATGGGAAGATTAAAAATTGTGGCAGTAGTTGCTTTGCGCATTTCTCAATGTGCTCACTAAAAGGTATCATTCTATATTCTGGGAATGCAATCTGTTGTCGATGCAGTGTGCATCTGCGCCTGAGTGATAGTCCCGTGGAACCCACGTAGTCTTGGTGGCAGCCCGAGCATTTAATAACATAAATTATGTTTTCAGAGGCACAAGTAAAGTTAGATTTGATCTTAAATTTCTGTCCCTCTTTAAAGAATTCTGATCCTTCCAATAGGTTAGGACATGTTGCACAGTTCGATCTACCACATTTTTTTACTTTTGCATCCGTAATTTTAGAAGACAATTTTGCCTTTGTGAGAATCTTTTTAAGTGATTTAGGCTGTTTGTAGCTTTTGATGATTTGGTGTATGTTTAGAATTCCTTTAATTTTGGGTTTTTATGAAATATTGGTAAATTCTGGGTGATGATGGTGAAGGCTTCTTTGTTTCTGGGGTTGTATGTAGATATGTAAGGTAGTATTTTCGGGGAAGGTGTGTTGTTGTGTTGAACTTTTCTTAAAGTTTCTATGTTGATTTCTGTTGCACGTCTGATCCCATCCTCTATGAGTTGAGCTGGGTAATGTCTGTCAATTAGGGTGTTTTTGAGTTCTTGCAGTCTAAAGTTCCTGGTATTTTGTTCTGACACTATTGTGCATATCCTTCTTGCAAGGTTGAAGGGGATGTTTGTTTTAGTGTGTCTTGGGTGGCATGAATTAAAAAGAAGGTATTGTTTGGCGTCTGTGGCTTTGTAAAAAATGTCTGTTTCTATTTTAAGGTTATTTTTTTAATTAGTATATCCAAGAACGGGAGCTCCTTTTGGTTGTATTCCATTGTGAACTGTATATTTGGGTTTATGCTGTTCAATAGGTTTTTAAATTTTAGGAGTTTATCTATGTTTTCATTCCAGAGAATGAAACAATCGTCTAGGAATCGTTTCCAATTCTCTTTTATGTATTGAGAGAGGGAGTTTCCAAAGATTGATAGAGATTCCTGGTAAATGATTATTTCCATGTATCCCATTGTAAGTTCGCAATGACTGGTGCTGCCCTTGTACCCATAGCAATTCCGGATTTTTGACGGTAAAATGTATTGTCAAACATGAAGTGGTTATTGTGTAGGATGAATTCAATTGATTTAGTAATGAATTCCTTACTGATCCTTTTTGGTATTTCTTCCGGAAATTGGTCTAACCAGAATTGTATTGCCTCCAGTCCATAATTATGAGGTATACTGGTATACAAGTTGACTACATCAAATGAAACCAGGATTGTTTCTTCCTTGGTTTTTTTTTCCAATATTCTCCAGACATTTTGACACAAATATATATATTTTTTAACATTTAAGCCTTCTGTCGTTTTTTCACACTTTACTATTTTCTTATATATTCACCCACGTGCTTTACCAAACAAACTTTCTTATCTATATATATATATATTATATATATATATATATATAATATATATATATATATATATATATATATATATATATGTATGTATATGTATATATATATATATATATATGTATATATGTATATATATATATATATATATATATATATATATATATATATATATATATATCTGTATATATATATGTATATATATACATATACACACACACACACACACACCACACACACACACATAATTTTCGTTGCGACTTACACCCTTTTCATTCGTCGTTGAATCTGTCCATTATAACAGAGTCAATGACTATTGAAGAGGCTGCAATTTTAGTAAAAATAAGAAAGCAAATGAGTGGAAATCGATGAGTGTGTTAAATTAATAAGTCACTAAATGAGAATGACTCTTCCCAGACACAATAAAATATGCTTCAACACACGAATTCACATAAAGCATCTTGGAAACGAAATACAAAAACTATATATATATAATATATATATATATATATATATATATATATATATATATAGCGGTGCCCCAGCATGGTTACAGCTCGTGAACTGAAACTAGATAAAATAAAAAAAATATATATAATTAAATTAATAATTATATACACATGCATATAATTATATTAAGGGAGTAAGGGCGAAAACGATTTAACGCCAACGTGCTTGCAGTACCGAGACATTAAAAAAACTACCAAAATCTCCAAATAAAAATCATTAACGTGATTTTTATCCTTATATTCTATAATGAATTAATAAATAAAATAAAACAATTTAATTATTTTTACTCCTGACCGGAATAGCATTTACTGCTTGGTTATTCTGATAATATTATACACGTGGCTGCCGTGAGGGGATTTAAATTTTACTTATCTAGGATCCATGTATATATTTAATCTGGAGTTTTTGGTAGTTTTTTTAATGTCTCGGAACTTATTGGAGTTAGGTCGTTTTCGGCATTGCTCCCTTAATATAATTCTATACGCTTGTATATAATTATTAATTTAATGTATAAATTACCCATAAATTTTTTATAGCATGCTGACTACCAGATGAAAATTATTAAATAAATTCTGATCCTGATAATCTATTAAGAATTTATCAGCCGAAATTGCGAGGATGATCAGGTTCTTGACTGAAGATTAGAGGCTTCGAATAACCCGTCCGTTTTTCGTGTCGTCTATTTGAGTGTTTTGCGTTCTTGTCCCATTTTGTATTTTTATACATATTTTATACACACACACACACACACACACATATATATATGTGTGTGTGTGTGTATATAAAATATATATGTGTGTGTGTGTGTGTGTGTGGAAGCAATAATAATAGTAATATGATATTAAGGATTATTACGAAGTTGCATGGCGTTACCTTTAATTCTTTTTATATATAGCTTTAAATAGACATAAACATGGTTCATCTCAAGGTGTATATATATATATATACATTTATTATTTTTACTTGTTTCAGCCATTTGAATGTGGCCATGCCTTTAGTCGAACAAATCGACCCGAGGACTTATTCATTGTAAGCATAGTACTTATTCTATCGTTCTCTTTGCTGAACCGCTAAGTTACGGAGTCGTAAACACACCAACATCGGTTGCCAAAAAATGGTGGGGGAACAAAGACACACAAATACATACATCCACACACACACATATATACGACGGGCTTCTTTCAGTTTCCTTTACCAAAACTACTCCTCTGATATGTGTCACTTGGTGGATGAGGGAGTTTGACGTTGCAGCCCTCATCTATGTTTCTTGCCCCGGAGTAGGTTCATCCGGAACTCTTGACAGGAGATCTAGTTTTGTTTTGAAAAAGCCTACATCCACGCCATGCAGGTCTGTCATGCTTTGTGAGAGGTTATTAAAGAGCTGTGAGTCTTTGAAGTCCAACCTGTTGCAGTATGTGGTTCTGTATCCTAATGGCAATGTTGGGACCTCTGGTACCATGCAGTAGCGCCCAGTCCTGCTGTTTGTGTAACAATGTCAAAGTTTGAAACAGGTTTTCTTCTGTACATCTTTCCCGCCTTCGCTCCAAGGAGTAGAGTCTTAAATCTTTCAGTCTCTCCTAGTAGCTGATATGCTGCATTGTATCGATCTTTCTTGTGTAGCTTCGCTGGATCACCTCGATTTCCGTCGTTAATTTTACACTGTTTGGTGACCACAGCTGGGAGCAGTAATCCAGACGGCTGAAAACGTCCTCCAGAGGACCATCATCGTTTCCTTTTCTCTTGTTTTGAAAGTTTGAAGGATCCACCTGGGCAGACGTCTGCATTTTATCGCCGACTTAGTAATGTGCTTAGGGCACGCACTGATTTTGATTCGGGGATTGTAATTCCTCCTGGGCCAGTGTATCCAATCTGTTTTTCTTTGAGCTTCCTGTGTTGGTAGTACACGGCTTGGAATTTTCCAGTATTAAACTGCATGTTATTTTCCTCAGTCCACCTATATATTGCGTCAAACTCAATATGAAGATGCACAGTATCTAGGATTCTGTATCCTCAGAGAGACATTTGTATCGTCTGTACGCTAGCAAGGGCATGTCAGAGAGGGCCACTATGAATAGCAGGGGCGCCATGACAGTGCCCTGTGGAATACTACTCACTATTTGTGTTTTCTTGGAGGTGGCCCCATTGACCACCACTACCAGGTTTCTATCTTTTATCAAGTCATGTAGCCATCTCTAAGTTTTCCAAATATGCCAAGATTTCGGAGCTTGTAACAAATCATACCATAGTCGATTTTATCAAAGTCTTTTGCAAAGTTTAGATATATCACATCCACATTTGAGGTGTTGAGCAGCTACTTTAGCCCCCCAGTCGTAATACTGCAGGAGCTGTGTCACACAGCTTCAACTTGATCGAAAAACATGCTGGATCTCGGTCAGCAAGTTATTCTCTTCAGACTGATGTGTGAGATCAGAGAGATAGGCCTATGGTTTTTAGCGACTGCTCTGCTTCCTCCTTTATGGATGGGAAATATTATTCCCTCCTTTAGTTTGTCCGGGAGTTTACCATTTGTAAGGAAGCTCTGAAAATGTAGTTGTAATCGTTTAGCAAGGACTCGTTTGCATGACTTGAGAAGGATTGCTGGGAATCCATCAGGGACAGCAGCTGAGTTTGCTTTTATATAATTTATTGCTAGCATTACATCCTTTTCTTCGATGTTGATGTAATCAATCGTTACTGCCTCCAGTTCAGCTTCTGTAGCGGTAAAGAATTCTAGAGGTTTGCTAACTTGCATGTGCCATAGGGGTGGGGTGAAGACACGTTTGAACTGTTCATTCAGTGTTTCACTTATTCTCATTGTGTTTCCCGTGAGGGAGCCATCGTTTTGGAGGTGTGGCTCTACCCTACAGTGCACAGAGGCAGTCTCTTTGGCGTACCTAAAGAAGGCTTTAGGGTTTTATTTTATATTTCTTATGACCCAGGCTTCTCAATCTGATCTTTCCTTCTCGTGAGAGTGCTTCAGTTGTTTCTCAGTATCCTGTAGTTCTGTTTCCAAGCAGTGTTTCTCATTGACACTGAGTTCTCTGTTGAGGCGGTTTGCAATTTTTGTACGCCGGCTGAGAAGAACTTTCTTCTCCCTGGGAATCTTGTTTTTATGTGCAGTAGCCCTTCTCTCTGGGACAAAATTGTAGCATATGACTTACATCATGGACATTAAAGTTTTCAATTTCATGTCTATGTCAGGTGTAGAGAGACATTGGGACCAGTCCCATTTGGTGATCTCTTTCTCAATCGATTCCCTGCCTGTCTTGTGGTAGTTCAGATAGGATAGATTTTAGGTGCTTCTCATAGGCTGTTTGTGTGTGGATTCCTTTGGTCGATACATGGTCAGCTCTATTATGTTGTGATCCGAGATTAGTGTCGGTGTCACTTTCACATTATGGATGAGAAACATTGTTTGTGGAGCAGAAATCAAGTATATTGTTTGCCCTGGCTGGTTGGAGTATTATTTGCTCCATGTATAAATTGTTGGTGAGACTGAGCAGGGGTTTCATCTTATTTTGCTCATATCACTTCATTCCCGAGAGAAAAAGGCCTTCGGATCATTTCATATTGAAGTATTTCATGAAAAGTACACTGATGTGCTCTTCTATTTTGGTTAAGACCTCTTCTATTCTTGCAAAGTAGTCTTCGAATAGGCCCGTGTGATTTGGGGCATCTGGTGGGCGATATGTAGTATATAACTCTGTCGAGTTGTCTTATATGTACAATTAGTGTGTAACACATTGAGTTTGTGAGTGACAAAAGGACCTGGGGTATGAGATCTTCACGGATGTACATTGCAACTCCACCTTGGCTCCTGTCTTTTTTATAGCTTCTGTATGTGTATTTCTGCATCTGCGATGTCGGGTTTTAAGTGCGTTTCAGTGAGTGATATGCAAAAGGCTTGATTGCATGTCACTAGGTCTCTCAAGAAGGTAATTCTAGTTCTGTTATTGAGTTATAACAGTCCTCTTACACTTACGAAGTATATTGGTGTGAAATCTGTGCTGATGCCAGTGGTAGCTACCCTGGATTCATTGGTTGTGAACGTCTTGCGTGTTGGTGGGGATGGCTCCGACTCTGGAATTGACGAAGCCTGGTTAGTTGTTGCACAATCTTTTGAGTCATGCATAAAAAACATTGTTGTTCAGCTGCAACCGTTATGACGGCTTCTGAGTAGGGCTGGTTTTTAGAGGTAGTGCGCGCCATATCGGCATATTTTAGCTTTGATGCACGATTTTTCCACTTTGGAGTCTTCGTGTCTTTTGGAAGAAGGTTTTGCTTTTGTTCTGCCTGCTGTATGATTTTGGATGCAGGAAGAGGCAGTTCGCACCATCTTGTCCATACCAGCAGTCACTACACACGAAGAATTTAAACACTTCCTAACTGTTTGTGACTTTTCATATTGGCTGTTTGAATTTTTTTCCCTTGTGGGCTCTCTTTTGTTTTTTGCTTCGTCTTTACTTCTATCATCACCCTTTTTCCTTCTTTTATCTTTATTTTTTTTAGACCTTTATTGGTTCTTTCACACTTTTGGGCGTTGATAATAGTTGTGGTAAGGCCATCCGTGTTGGTGTCTTCTTGCTTGGCAGGCCTCTCGATTTTGGTTTTCGTATCAGGTGTGTTCCCTTGTGGATCAGTGGGGTCAGGGGAACATCTATCACTTACATCAGGGTCTCCATCCTTGTCATCCTTTTTGAGTTTCTGTGTCAAAATGGTATCCTGTGTGCTAATGTGAGGTCTAATGAGAGCATAAGAGTGGGTAAATTCTTGTTTTTTTCGCTCTATCCTAGCTGTGGTTCTTATACAGCCATTGCTCTTTAGAACTGCCGTTGTAATATTATTTGGACTGTCTCCTTTGGCTATTTGCCATCCTCTCAATAAGAGTTTCAGTTCTTCACTGACCCAGCTTCGAGACGCCCTTAACCTGCCGTTTCCTTCTGTATTTATTTAGAGAAAGATTGAGATAAGGAGGGATAGAGAGAGAGAGAGAGAGAGGAAGTAAGAAAGGTGTAAGTTATATTGATCTATGCTTGCACAGATGGGGAAGAAAGATCGAGGTGTCTTTGAGTATATAGCTATAATCTCTCTATAGTCGTATTCCCATATATATACATGTTCAATAGATAGATATACTGAGAGAGAGAGAGAAAGAGAGGGAGAGCTATAGCGAGTGAGAGAGCGTATGTGTGTGTCTGCGCGCGTATGCTAGAGAGAGAAATTGTGTGTGTGTATGTGTGTGTGTGTGTATGTGTGTATGTGTGTGTGTGCGTGCTACAGAGAGAAACATGGGTGACAGGGAAATCGAAAGGAACTAAGAAATTAATCAATCAATCTCAGATTAAATCGAAGGTATAACAGTGCAGAGTCTTATGTTCTGGAATCGTGAGTACAAAGAAAATTAAATTTAAATGGAATTTGCTACGTTTCGTAAAATTTCAGTTGACAGAAGAATTAATTCAAAGCGCAGGTTTTAAAACGATTTATATATAAATACTAGTATAGTTAAGTAATTTATCAACAACTCGAGTGGTGCTTTCTTATTATTCTTATTATTATTTATTCTCTTTGCACAGCTTCTAAAGCTGGAGATGTACTATGGTGCCACCTGTTCACTACCAGTGAACTAATGTAACACCCCTTATATTTTCGAGCACCATCCGGAGTATTCTGGTGGTTCTAAGCAGTGCTGTTTTCTGCAAGTGCTCCACCCTTATTGCAACCCCTATTTGTTCCTTGTACTTCTCAAGAGTTTTACTCACTGTTCCCAGGGCTCCGACAATTATTGGTACTACTACCATCTTTTTCAGCGACCACAACTGCTTAATCTCCCAAGCTAACCTGTCATATTGACTTTTTCTTTCTTCCTTATTGAATACCTTGTTGTGAGCCGGGCATTCTATGTCTATGATCCAGCATAGTTTGCTTTCTTTCTCAATTAACACTACGTCTGGTTTCCTATTCTCTATCTCATGGTCACACTGAATCATAAAATCCCATACGATCTTTGCATTATCATTTTCGACGATGTCTTCGGGTTTATGTTCGTAGTACTTTTTTGTCCTCTCTAGTCCAAACTTGTTGCAAAGTGTCCAATGTACAATTCTTGCAATATAGTTACGACGTCTCTTCTATTCTTTCTAGGCTAGTGGTGTACATTGACTGGTAATATGCCATACAGTTTCACCATTTTTTCCTCAAATTCTGCACTTATTACTCCCTGACGTGTTGTCTATTTTGTATTTTATGTAATTGGTTCTTAATGGTTGCTCTTGGGAAGCACAGATTAGAGCCACCGTTTCTGCTTTTGAATCACATTTAGTCATCCATAACCATCTTTTTCTCTCTGTCTTATCTTCAACACCCCTATAAAATTGTCTATGCATTCATTTCTTTATCAACCTATTTTCAGTTTCATTCATTCTCAAGTGCTTGTACAATGCTTTATCTTTGTAATTTTCCATCTTACACAAGTCTGACCTTCTTAGTGGCTCTATGGTATTTTTTACATACCTTGTTATGTTGTTTTCTTTTGCTCTAATGTTGTATTGGCATCCAATAAGTCCTATTCCCCTACTTTTCTTGGAACATACAGTCTGTCTGTGTCACTTTTTGGGTGGAATATCCCATATCTAGTTAGCAACTTCCTTGTCTTTCTGTCTAAGCTGTTTAGTTCGTCTACTGTCCATGCGATTACCCTTGCTACATATCTAAGTAGTGAAACCGCTCGGGTGTTGATAGCTTCAATCTTATTCTGTCCGTTTAATTTCAACTTAAGGATCAGTGTCAGTCTCTAATTATCATTATTATTATTATTATTATTATTATTATTATTATTATTATTATTATTATTATTATTATTATTATTATCATTCAGCAGTTTTATTTTTATAGCGTGCTTTCACTTCACTACCGAGCGCACCTCTGTGTGCCTTGGGTATGTGCTGTGATTTGTTGTGATGCTCTGATGGTTATTGTATGGAAAGTGTTCTGCGTAGGATGTGTGCAGTGCCTAGTAGTGCAATTTTCTGTATGTTATATGTGTTTGTAAGTCCTGGTGTTTTTGTTATGTATTTGTCTGAATATTTTGTTATCATGCCTAATGCACCTACTATGATAGGAATTGTTTCTGTTTTTAGATTCCACATTCTGGTTACCTCTATTTCCAGGTCTTTGTATTTTGAAAGTTTCTCCATTTCTTTTAGAGACACGTTGTCATCTGCCGGTATTGATACATCAATTAGAAAGCATTTTTTTCTTCATGATCTCTGACAACTATATCTGGTCTGTTGGCCTTAATTTCTCTATCTGTATGTATCGGCATATCCCAGAGTATGGTTGCTTTCTCGTTTTCTGTGACCTTTTCTGGTGTGTGCCTATACCATCTTTTTTCTGTTGTTATTCCATAATGTTGGCATAGCTTCCAGTGTATGTAGGTTCCAACTCTGTCATGTCTGTGAATATATTCCTTCTTAGCCAAGACTGGGCAGCCAGAGATAATATGATTTATTGTTTCCAGTCCATCTCCACATATTCTGTAGTTACTTGTTATATTTCTTTTCATTACATGTTTTTGGTAATTTCTGGTGGGGAGGCTTTGGTCTTGTGCTGCAATTAAGAATCCCTCTGTCTCTGCTTTGAGTCCTGAGTTTCTCAACCATTGCTGAAATTTTTCTTTGTCTATTTCTTTTGCGTTTAGTTTAGTCTAGTATTTACCATGAAGGGGCTTTTCTTGCCATCGTTTTATCATGGTTCTTTGCTGTTCTAGTTTTAGTTTGGATTTCATTTGTTATATAGCTTTTGTTGCTTCTTCTTCTTCTTCTTCTTCTTCTTCTTCTTCTTCTTCTTCTTCTTCTTCTTCTTCTTCTTCTTCTTCTTCTTCTTCTTCTTCTTCTTCTTCTTCTTCTTCATCATATTTATTAGGTGGTATGATTTCTTGTCTGTATTTGTCAGATTCCTTAAATAGTGAGAACAGTTTTCCTATCTATTTTGGTCAGTTCATTTAATGTCAATTTAAGGATATTGTAGCTGTAACTTATAACTGGGACAGCTAAAGTGTTAATACCTATTATCTTGTTTTTAGCAT
Source organism: Octopus sinensis (assembly GCF_006345805.1). Lineage (NCBI taxonomy): Eukaryota > Metazoa > Mollusca > Cephalopoda > Octopoda > Octopodidae > Octopus > Octopus sinensis. Next base: position 31,216,284 of record NC_043005.1, read on the forward strand.
TGAGCTCTATTTTTAGTATTGATCTAACTCGTCTATAATATTCTTTTTTTATTTTCTCTTTCATTTGTGTGTGTTGTGTCTTATCTAGTTCATGGATTCCTAAGTATTTGTAAGTTTGGCTTTGGTCTAATTCTTTTATTTCATTGGTTTTATCTAGTGTGATGTTTTCAGGGTTACTTTGGCGCATTTTTCTAATCCAAATTTCATATCTATTTCTTTGGTAAATCCATGAACTGTCTTTAATAGTGTTTCCAGCTGTTTGTCATTTGTAGCGTATAGTTTTAGGTCATCCATATATAAAAGGTGGCTGATCGTTTTGCCGTAATATTTATATTCGCATCCAGTTCTATTTAGCATATCAGATAGAGGTGACAGTGCCAAGCAGAAAAGGAGCGGAGAGAGCGTGTCTCCCTGGAATATTCCTCTTCTAATGGGGATAGCTTTGGTTTTCATGAGTCCCTCTTTTGTTTGGAGCTGTAGCACTGTTTGCCATTTATTCATAGAGTGCCCTATGAATTTTATAATTGTTGGTGCTACTTTGTTAATGGCTAGTGTTTCGAGGATCCATGTGTGTGGGATGCTATCAAACGCCTTTTTGTAGTCGATCCAGGCCATACTGAGGCCTTTCTTCTTTCTGTGGCTGTCTTCAGTTATGGCTTTATTAATCATTAGTTGATCTTTACAGCCATATGAGCCTTTGCGGCATCCTTTCTGCTCTTCTGGAAACAGGTTGTTTTCGTCCAGGTGCTTGTTCAACCTTTGCGATATCACTGCAGTAAATGCCTTGTAGACAGGTTATTGGTCAGTAGTTTTCTGGTTTTGCTGTCTCATTTGATTTGGGAATTAAGATGGTTTTTCCCTTCATGAGCCATTCAGGCATTGTCTCTGGCTCTGCCAGTATGTTGTTAAAATTTTCAGCCAGCTTTTTGTGCATTCCTGTTAGATATTTCAACCAGAAGTTGGGTATTTTGTCATGCCCAGGTGCCTTCCAGTTGCTTAGTCTTTGCAGTGCCTGGGTGACCTCTTCAGTTGTTATGGGGGTCCAAAGTTGCTCAGATGCTGAGTTTGTTGTTTTAATACTCCTTGTTTTTTGGTTGTTCGTTCGCCGACCATATTTCTCTCCAGAATTCTTCCACTTCTTCTGCCGTTGGTGCTGCATGATTTCTATTTTATTTTTGCCAAGTTCTTGGTAGAACTTTTTGGGGTTGGAGTTGAACTTTTTGTTTTGTTCAAAGAAGCGCTGGCGTTTCTCGTACCGGCGGATCCTTTGTGCTTTGGCAAGGATATCTTGCTTTAGCTTTTCTTTTATCTCAGGTAAATCTTTTTCTGTGATGTTGTATTTGCGGAGTATTTTTGTTTTCTTTTTGTTGTTCTGTCTTTTTGTCTACTGATTTCATTAAGAATCGACAGATCTTTTCTCATTTTTTGTATTTTGTTTTGGATGTTATTTATCCACGGGGTTTGTTTGGGTGGTGGTACTCCTGTTTGGATGGGTTTGAGTGAGTATCCAGCTTCTTTTGTGGCTGCTGCGTATACTAAGTCATTTAGCTCAGTGATATCGCTTTTTGTTTCAGTGGCTATTAATTCCGTGACGGCTATGTTTATGATGTTTATAATTGGTGTTGTTGTTTCGTCTATTTTGATTTTTTGGAGGTATGGTCGGTGGTCCATTTTGAGCTCTGTGGTTTTTAGCTCTTTGATTATTCTACTTTTTATATTATCATAATCATTAGGCCCCCCCTTCGTTGTTTCCAGGTTTTAGATTTGTGTCGCTTTCGTTCTCATTTGTATGTTTGCTTGTCGTGTTTTGGCTTGCTGTTTGTCGTGTATTATTATGCATCCTTACGGTCTGAGTTTGTTGTTTTTTGTTTACATCGTGTTTGTTGGGAATGTTACGTTTGTCTTCGTGTTTTACTGTTTCAGTGTTTATATTGTTGGGCATTGTTGTGTGGCTTCTATCTACATTTTCCTGATGTATTTTTTCTTTTAGATGTTCTATTTCTGATATTTTTTTTGCGTTGAGAATGTATCTTCGTACGTTAGCTAGTTTATTAGGGTTCATTGCTATATCCAAGTCTATTTTTATGTTATTTTCCTTCCATATTTTATATGTATGTGTTGTTGTGTTTTCATTTTTTGGGTAGAGCACTGCTGTGAAGTAAGCGTATAAGATAGAAATGTATTCCTCACGTGTCCATTTATGTCTTTTGGGTTTTATTTGTGGGAAATGATGAACAATGTCCGGTCCATTATTTTGACGGTCGTCATTTTCGTAGGGTACCGGTCCGTTCATTTCTGTTGTCACATTGTTTTGCACGAGTAGTTTTTCGTACATTTTGTGTTGTAAGTTTAAAGTACGTACTTCCCGATTGTTATTCTTGGGTTGAATAATATCGGTGTTATTTAATTTCTTCGTAGTTTTTTTGTACATGGTGTTTGGGGTCGGGGATGATCTGGTGTTGATGGATCGTAATGTATCACGCATGTTTACATGTGTTGTGTTAGAGGTGGAGATGATATCGAGTTAAAATACATCATTTCGTTTCGAAAATAGTAATAAATTTCAATGAGTATTACTTACTCGGATATAGTCCAATCTTTGTTAGTAAATTTTTGGCTCCATGTTTGTGGATAGATTTCGGAGCTCTGTTTTATCGTTCTCACATCTTAAACGTCCCCGGTGTTCCTCCCCCTCCTCCTCCTCCTCCTTATTATTATTATTATTATTATTTAGTATCTATAGATTTATACCCACACTTATTAATAATATGTTTATTTTCAGTATCTAGTTTATTGTCTATCATATTTGTACCGTTGTTGTTTTTTCCTTTATATTGCTTAGTTAAAAAAGATTATTTAATTGATATATTTCTATCTAAATTTTCAGTTTTATTATATACCCTATTATTTTCCAAAATCTCTATAATTCTATCCATTTCCAGAATTTTATTATTATGATTCTGGATATAGTAAATTTTATCTTTATATCCAGTTTCCAATAATGCATTGTTATAGTAACTTTTATTTTGTTTTAATACATCCTTATTAAACGAAAGTCTTGAAATACGAGTAGGTGTATTTTTAACGATAGAATTTATTATTCTCCTTGGATGATTAGAATCTTTATTTACATATCTTAAGCATTCCTTAGGATTATGATAAGGTTGGTATATCAAGAGTAATATCAAAGAAATTCGCCCTATTATTTTCATTTATAGAAAGACCAAGACGCTTAAAGAATCTAAAAGATTTGTTCTATACTTTTCTAAATAAACCATGCTACATCAATATATAATGAGAAGAGCGTCATCTCTATATAATCCACATTCCAATTCAGGACAGTCATTATGTAACGTAAAACCAACGAAATCGGTGACTTGAAAATGATAGAATTATAGAGTGGTTGGAAAATAATAGGGAATATAACAAAACTAAAACTTTAGATAGGAATATATCTATCAAACAGTCTTTTTTAACTAATCTATATACAGGAAAAAGCAATAATGGTACAAATATGATAAACAATAAACCAGGTCTACCAGTTCTCGCCCAATATTTCCCGTCGAGTTCAATTATGGTCTGTATTGAACAAAAAAATTCTGAAATCAGAAATATAATATAGCTAATAAATATTTCGTTGAATTACTAAAATTATCTCTCCATTTTTTTAATACTGATTTACAATTCACGCACAGACTCACACACACTCGCACGTGCACTATTACTTTCATAAGATCTCTTTAGGATTTTCAAAGTATTTGTCCAAATGACTGAAACATACACACATAAATATAAACATACATTGAAAGATGTGTGTGTGTGTATGTGTGTGTGTGTGTGTGTGTGTGTTTGTGTGTGTGTTTGTGTATAAATCATTTTGTATAAATTATTTTCTTTTACATTCTTTCAAATTTTCTTTCATCATTAAGTATAAATTAACTTTCTTTGTTTACTTGCGTGTTACGATATTTCACATCTTTGATACTTTCAGCAAATGAAAAGAGTCGTTAGGTTTTTGTTTAGTATTTTTAGGGCTTTTATAATGTTGAATTTTCGCTGTCTTTCATTGTGTGTGTTTATGTATATGCGTGTATGTTCAATGTGCGTGCGCGTGTGTGGGCGAGACATAGTACTTTAATGTAGGAAGTACACTGTGCGAGTAGTGTGTGTCAGTTACTTTCCAGAAATTGGTGAGTAGCCTGATAAAGCAGCTGATTTGTCTTTGACAGCGTAACGTTCCAGCACTCTGCAATCTGAGGTTATAATCTTACCTTTCATACTTACGGTGTCTACATAAAAAAAAATTACAGCACGCTACTGAGTCAATTCTTCTTTCTTACTTTTACCTCTGGATCCTACCTGTAAGTCAAAGATCCTACTAGTTGATTATATAAAATATATTAGTAATTATATTGACTATGGGAAATACATTTATAATTGATTATATATAATATATTAATAGTTTAGTGTATATAATACTTGCCATGATAATGTCGTATCATTTTATTTCTTTCACTATTCAAAGGATATAGTCGTGAGATTTTCAATTAAATCTAACGAATAATAAAGCTAATGTAAAACATATTCAGGAACCAGCTATGCATCAGAACTGTATAGTGACGTCGCGAGTCGATAAATTTTATTTAATTACAATTTCAATGTAATATCAGCTTTCTTGATTAGAATTGATCATTAAGCAAACGATTTATTCTGCTCTGCACTGATGTATATAACTTGAACTACATTTCATTAGTTCACAACATAATATTCGTACCGACCATACTATGACAAAAGGCACTTATCGCATTGATATCCGAGCACAGTATATTTCTAAATTTCCATTCTATATGCACACACATTCTATGTATATTACTGAGATCCACACGCTGTCAATATCAAGACGCCAACAAGAAGCTTTATTCCTAGTGACGGTTTTAATATTTATCTACAAGATGTATTTATCAAATGTCTTTTTGCTACACCAACATCATTGGACTGTGTATCAATCTAGTTAGCAATATCTGATTAACAAATATTTGTAGTTCAAAGTAATTTAAGTTACAACTCCATTTTTTTCATTAATGGTAGTCCCTTTTTATATACCCTGTATACACGTACATAAAACCTCGTTTAAGTCTCCAGTTGAGTCAAAAGTTCTTTTCGGGTTCTCACTGATTTTTGGCAACCTGTCTCTCCATGTTGTATTATTGATTTGCTACAACTTGTTATCCAATCGTTGCTATTTTTTCATATATAACATGTAAACATTGTTTATTCTTTCATTTATAGTTTGATAATAAGTAGTGAAAAAAATTGCAAATAGAGCCATTTTATGCTACTTGTGCAAAGGCAGTGACAAAAGAAATTAATGAAGCGGAAGTCTCAGGAATTAATAACGAATCTTACTTAACCACACACATACACACGCGCGCGCAATAATAATAATGATTTCATTGAACTACTATAACATTACGCATTATACCAACACCATCCTACTACACACAAGTGGAGGCGCAATGGCCCAGTGGTTAGGGCAGCGGACTCGCGGTTTCGATTCCCAGAACGGGCGTTGTGAGTTTTTATTGAGCGAAAACACCTAAAGCTCCATGAGGCTCCGGCAGGGATGGTGGTGATCCCTGCTGTACTCTTTCACCACAACTTTCTCTCACTCTTACTTCCTGTTTCTGTTGTACCTGTATTTCAAAGGGCCGGCCTTGTCACTCTCTGTGTCACGCTGAATATCCCCGAGAACTACGTTAAGGGTACACGTGTCTGTGGAGTGCTCAGCCACTTACACGTTAACTTCACGAGCAGGCTGTTCCGTTGATCGGATCAACCGGAACCCTCGTCGCCGTAACCGACGGAGGGCTTCCACCACTACACACAGTAGCGAAATGTACAGATTACAACGCTGTAGCGTATTATATAACTGTAATGAGGTTTCTTCTGCACTGTGGGTGCATTCGATTCCACTATATCGTTCCCCACCCACTAGGAGCAGTGCAGATGTAAGCTGAAACGATCGTTGTACTAAATAAAGCTTACAGTGCACTCTATCTTCTCTATCATTTATTTAATATAGTGCGCGGTTAATAAACTCTCGTCTAAATTGCGCAAAACTGAAAATAACACGGACATCTCATTTTAAGCAAAATTACATAAAAATATCTAGAAGTATTAAAGAGTAAATTTATTCAATAAAATCAGCATTGGCTTCAACTATGGCCTCCAAAAAACTTTGGAATCTCGTGCAACTCTTCTGGACGTTCTCCTGGTTTAAGTTGGTGAATGCTGCCATAATCCTTGTCTTCAGTTCATCTTTGATGTTACAAGGAGTTTTGTTTATCTCTCGTTCAACTGCACCACACACATAACAATCAAGGGGGTTGCAGTCTGGGGAGTTAGGTGGCCAGATGTTAGGGTTGGGGTGGTCTCAGAAATTGTCTGACAGTCATTAATGAATTCTCCTACTTGTGTGGCATGGTCCAGAATCCTGTTGTCACACATAGGGTCTTCCAGCAGCCACCCTCTTGCCCCAGGGCAGCACTACTTCCTCGAGGCACTTGATGTAGGCCTCCGTATTGAGCCTGAAGCCGTGCAGGAAGGTGAATGGAGGCATAACATCGCCATCACAAGTGTTCACTCCAAACAGCATGATGTTGATTGGATGTTTTATTTTTGTCACGTGTCCTCATATTGCACTGCCCTGAGATTGACACCCAAACACGGAAATGTTCGTATTGAAGCTTCCGGCACGAATGCCAGGCATCACAGCATGTCATTCCCAAATTTCTGGCAGAGTGAATTGCGTCATAGTGCTATTCTTCTCACAGACGATGCCCAACTGACCCTACTATACTGTATATTCGAGAAAATCAAAAACAAACAATGCGCATGCCCGGAATTAAATATATAAAGTGGCGATAGTTTATCCACCGCACCCTATATATATATATATATATATATATATATATATATATTATATATATATATATATATATATATATATCTGTGTGTGTGTGTGTGTGTGTGTGTGTGGTGTGTGTGTGTGTGTGTGTGTGTGTGTGTGCGTGCGTGTATTTGTGTTTGTCCCCCTGATATTGCTTGACAACCGTTGCTGGTGTGTTTATGTTCCTGTAACTTAGCAGTCCGGCAAAAGATAAAATAAATACTAGTCTTATAAAGAATAAATCCTGGGTCGATTTGTTCGTCTAAACACTCTCCAAAGCGGTGTTCCAGCATGGCTGCAATCAAATGACTGAAATAAGTAAAATAATACAATAATTTATGAATAAATATTTTATTTTAGAGTAAAGATTATTTCTCTAATACTCCTATTACATCTAAAAGCTATAATAGGCGGAAGACGGAATATTAATCGGAAATGAGGATATTTTTCTGAAATATGTTGGTAACTTTCATGCAACACTTTTGAAATGCCAGCGAAACTTCGGTGCCAGTTAATCACTAAAGGAATTCGGCCATAAACTCTTTTCTGACTACTAAAATTAGGCGTGAAAGTTTGATTATCACCACTAATTTCAGCTATGTCATTCGCAATTTCCTTTAATCGTGATTTATTATAACCGAGCTTTACATAATGGCGCACAAAGGCATTTGCATGTTTCCAATAATCTCCAATGTCTGCGCAAATATGTCTTATCCTCAAAAACTGGGACTTCGGATTTGATTTGATTGTATGATGTGGATGATCAGAGCGGCGGTGGAGATAAATATGGGATGACGTGGGTTTGCAAAATAATTGTGACTATTCGGCCTTCCGAAAACTTAACATTTGTATCTAAAAATTCGACACTAGTTTTTGAAAAGTTGAATTTTATTTTGGACCCAGTGCCGCAGTCTTCATCGAAGCAGTCACAGAAATGTAATAATTTGACTAAACTATCCTGTGTTCCTTCCCAGATAAAAAAGATGTCGTCAATGAGCCGTGACCAGGGATTTGAATGTCCCCATTAATTGCATTTCATGAAGACATTTGCAAAATTAACTGCCATTAAGAGTGCCCATTGCGCATCCCATCGTCTGATGGATTTTTTTCCAAACTTCATTGTGTTACTTTGTAACACAAATTTTAATAATTTAGAGAGAAACATTGAGGGAATACTTTTCTTTGACCGTTTTTCAAAGGCTTTCATGCATCGTGATCGATGTTGGAGCATGAGGAAGAAACATCCGTGGTTACCAAAAGGTAACAGTTTTTAAGACTACTTCGATGTTTAGAAAATTTAATAATGATAATAGCGAACATCATGAACATGAATCAGCGAGATCCTTAAGAAGAAAGTTTAAATTTGAAATCGTCACCAAGCTGGATTTAAGAGATCGCAAAAATGATAGAAAGTTATGCTTTAACCCGAAAGATTTCTTTCATATACGAAATATATAGGGCATAGTTTCTTCCAGATGCGTTGCTGCGGCGAAACATATGCGTAAAAGCGTAAACAACACGAGGAACTGCGAAATCCGTATACAACCGAGCTGTGAACAAAACTGTACGAGTATTAATCATATTTACATTTTCATTTTCCATTTCTACACAGATGCATAATGCTGTTTCTTGCTTATATATCAAGTATAATGTTTATACAAACCACACACGAACACGTACAAGCTTTTATACATGAACGAAACAAACATCGAACGCAAGGTTTTTAAATAATAATAATAATAATTCTGAGATTGGTACTTGGATGTTGAATGTTTCCCACGATAATTAATAACCATGTATCAAAGAATATAATGTGCGAAAAGAGACCTTGTGACAACAGGCTGCTGTACGCTCTCACAGAATCAACCGGGTAAAATCCATGTAGGATTCTATGCAAAGCTCGTCCACAGTTATTTGGCTACCTGATGTCATCATACAGTGTAAATGGACCTGCTCCTGGGTATACACCAGAAACTCCATAGCATTTGCAGAGTTTGATAGAAAATAGACAAGTGATAGAAAATGGAATTAACAACATTATTTAAAAATCACTAGAATTCCTTCAACACATTCTTACACATCTAGTATATAAGATGTTGTGCAATTATTATTTTACATCCATTGTGTAAAATGTGTGTCCTCAGGTGATTGCTTAAATAAGCTTTTCATTAGATATTCTCGGCATTTCACTCAGTGTGGTAAGGTATATCTAGAGTAATGTGTCGTTCCCGGTAGTTTACAGACGAAACTAAAACCATAGATATAATGACACACAAAATATAATTACAATCAAAATGCAAAACACATAAATAAAAATAGATAAAAGAAAAGAGTAATGTTGACTATAAATTATCATTCTATCTTACAGTGGCGTATGGTGGTTATTGTATTGGGTGTGCTGCCACATCCAATGAATTGGTAGAACCATGCATGAATGCCTTCGAAAAACGGTCAAACAAAAGTATTCCATCAAATTTTCTCTGTAGCTTATTGAGGTTTGTATTACACAATGAAGTCTGGGCAATAAAGACTGGACTAAAATTTTACCACCCGACGAGGTGTTGCACCATGGGTACCCCTATGGCAGTTAATTTCGCTAATGTATTCATTACGAAATTCGCGACACAGTCACTGAAAACATTCAAATCTCTACATGGTCATGAACTAATACCTGGTACTGTGGTTACAGTTCATTGATGGTGTCTATTTTGTCTGGGAAGGATCACAGGATAATTTAACTGCCTTCTTGCATTTCTGTAACTATTATGCCAAAAACTATGGCTTTAAATCCAACATAAAATTTACGTCTAGTTTTTCAAATACTAACGCTGAATTTTTGAACACAAGTTAAGATTTCTGGAAGCAGAATAGTGACAGAGTTATTGTGCATGCCCACGTCATCCCATATTTACCTCCACCACTGCTCCGATCATCCATATCATATAATTCGGACAAATCCGAAATCCCAATTTTTGAGGATAAAACGGATTTGTAATGACATAGGGAATTACTGGAAACATGCAAACGCTTTTGTATACCATTATGTCAAACGCGGTTACAGTGAATCACGATTAAAGGAAATTGCAAATGACATATGTAAGATTAGCAAAGAAAGTCAAACCTTCATAGTCGCCAATATTGGGATATGAGGAAGAAACATCCATGGTTACCAAAAAACAATTTTCAATAAGTATCCCGACTATAGGAACTTGATCTTTTCGCGACAGGGAGTAGAAAACCATCCAGCCACTCCAGAATTGTGGCTATACATTATTCATATCCGCTGTGCTAACTGGACGCATTGGAGGAAATCCTTCGAACTTTTTTGAGCATTTTGGGGAGACCATAAAATACAGGTGTTATTCATCCCGACTATCAAATCCTGGATTCGGCCTTATTAATGAAATTGTTTTCCTCCATTTCCAGAATTATTTTGTCAAGTTCCTCTCTGTAATTAGAGTTTCGATCGACAGGTAATTCTTCATATGGAGTTTTGTCACTTGAAACTTCTTCACAAGCCGAAATATTATCCCTTTTGTCCATAATTACAATAGTGCCTCACTTATCCGCCATTTTAATAACAATAGAATCATTATTAGCTAGACATCAGAGTGGGTAACTTTGGGAATTTGTGAGGTTATTCCAGGACTTCTTTCCACTTGTTTTAAGGCTTGTCTGACAAGAATCAAGAAATTCCAGTAGTGCTTGTGAACATCCATCCCAAACTTCATTTGGATACCAATTGGTGTTCTTTTCAATCCAATTATACCAGATTCGATCATCATTTTTATTTTCAGTACGCGTAGGGTTTTCTGACTCTTAGTTACAATTTTTTACAAAAAAAACAAACAAAAAAAAACCTGAAATAGCCCTTGAGCATTTCTTGTCGAAATTCTTAGTGCTTGGGTAGAAACTCAGTGAGTTGAAAGTTTTAGTTGAGATAAATTTATGACCGACTTATTCTCTTGTGTGATGGATTTTCTTGGGCGAGTGGTTTTCAGATTCCTGATTACCTTTTGGGCTTTGCTCGAAATCTTCACTTAAAACACAGAACTTTACTGGGTGATAAAAATTGTTCTGAATATCCATGTGAGAAGTCATAATTTTTAGTCATCTTTCTAGTAGTAATCCATTTCTGGGTGGGTGAGTGACTTCTGTGGTTTTTGTAGGCATTTGAAAAAACATTTACTTTCGGGAAAGGAACAAATTTATTGTTTTCGAGGCAAAATCTTAAATGTGCTCGCATTTTTTCTGCGGAAATAAAACTTCTCTGGAGCGTTTCTAATGACCAGTTCAAACCCGTACGCCAGGGCAAATAAACCACAATCATATGCGACAAATTGGTGATTAGTAACATGAACTTGTTGAACTTTAGGAATTATGTTTGCTTGTGGTGAGTACAGCATTGTTATTTGTGCTGTTCATTTCTGTGGTACTGGTAAGTTCAAACTGTTATGAATATAAACATCTCCGAAAAAATTGGTTGACAAAACAAAATGATTGTTCCTGGTATGATGAATGAATAGTTTGCGGTATGGACTTTATGTTAGAAATTCTGTGTGAGAAAAAATTGTTGGAATTTCAGGAAAATTTTGAATTTCTATCACTTTTCGTTTTGAACTCGACAAAGACAGGTTTGCTGTTCAACCAATCAAATTTTTATTGCAATCGCATCGCGCTCTTCGTATTGTCTATTTACTTTTCTGAAGAGTTAGGTCAAGTCTTTTAAAAATATTATTATTATCATTATTATTATTATTATTATTATTATTATTATTATTATTATTATTGTGGTTGTTGTTGTTGTTATTATTCTGTTCTATATTTAAGAGATAAGAAATTATGTACATTATTTACATTATTTACATTTGACTGATATTTGTCCTCATCTTTGTTGCTAGCACAACGTTTCGGCTGATATACCCTCCAGCTTTCATCAGGTGTTTTCGGGAAATTTCGAACCTGAGTTCTCATTCCTAAAGTAAAACCAATCTCAACAGTATGTGAGTTGATAATAAAGTAATACCTAGAATTCTTTGGAAAATTCCTAATAATAGCTTCACGAAACTGTAAGGGAAGATTAGATTTAATTTGGTTTTTCCAACACAAAAAATCTCTTACAAATTATCTCCTCACATAATATTAGCCTGTTAAATAGAGTTACATTTACTAATACTAACATTTATTTAGCTAATACCATCCATATCCTAGAAATATTTATTAATAACAAGGTTATTGTATCTGAAGTCAATTATAACAGAATCAAGTTTATGTCAAGTAACTCTAAAATTAAAAATTCTATATACCAATGTAAAATTACTTCTGGTAATGAAGTATTTTTTTATATAGGAAGCACAGGGCTTAGTAAATTAATTTGGTATCTAAAAGACAGCACAGGGCTTAGTAAATTAATTTGGTATCTAAAAGACCATAATAAACAATTTAATTTAGATTGATTGAATCTCTCAATCTCGATACCTTATGATAAAGGCAAGGAATTCTGTCTTCTCTGTAATTCTCAACTATTTCCTATTCTTTTTTTCTAAAATTCCCATTGTAAATGCGGTTATAGAGCGTGCATACCGATGTAAACATTGGCAGAAACAGACCTTTAGTTCATATAAGTGATATTTATCATTATATATAACTTAAACATTAATTTTCTTCTTACGTTTTACATTCACTAGATATATCTTTTTCCAAGACTATCGGGTTTTATTTAATTTACATATGGTTATGTAGTTCTTATTTAATTGACATATCGTTATATACTTCTCATTTATCTGGATTTTTCATTCCTTTACCCCACCTCTTTCTATAGGCTGCCTTTGACGTTATATCATCTAACGTTTTTTTTAAAACAAACTTAATAGCGTTCAGTTAATCACTATACATATCTATCATATTCTGTTAAAATGTCTTATTGACGAGTTTCCTTTCTTCATTTTCCTGAAGAGAAGATTGCATTGTTTTACATCATTTTATTCCTTTGGAATAATACCAGTGATATCTTCGAAACATGTATCGGAAGTAAAAGAATTTGAATAACACCTGCGTTTAACTCCATTTATTTATTTATTTATATATATTATACAAAATATTTCACGTAACCAGGAATTTCTACCTTTAAAAACAAGGAGTTACAACCTTTTTACTTGTGCGATTTTTTGCTACCCTGGTAACTATTTATCTATTTCTTCCGGAAATACACACACACACACAGACACACGCAGACACACACACACACACACACACACACACACACACACACATATATTGCTTCATTCGGCTGGTCTACATTAATAAGGGGCAGATATCCTGTAGATGCCAGACCTGCAAGGGAAGGCGGCTGACCTCCCCTGTTTGAAGGTTATAATGGACACAGGTTTGTGTGTCACATAGCTAGCTTGAGGCGATGGCCTCTTGGAGCTAATCAACGGCAGCATTCGTCCTAGATTACAGGAGCACGCCACAACTCCCAGTTTATTATTATTATTATTATTATTATTATTATTATTATTCTAGGTTTGACTTTTGCTTTACATTTGTACAAGTTGGATCCAAGTTTCACCCAGAGACCTCAAGAGACAACAAGTTGGAAGTTCATGTTGGTGTTATGCCTAGTGTGCCATATATTTGGTTTTGCACTTAGTGTTGTACTAGTGAATGTCTAAAAAAACCATACGAAAATTATGTTTGTTTTAAAACTTGAGATTACATAGAAAGTACTTTGCGTAGGATATGAGTAGTTCCCACGAGCACTATCTTTTGAATTTCTGCCATTTTGGGGTTTCCTCGTATCTGAGTTAGGTAACTATTATTATTATTATTATTATTATTATTATTATTATTAGTGGCGAGCTGGCTGAAAAGTTAGCGCACTGAACGAAATGCTTAGTGCTATTTCGTCTGTCTTTATATAGGCGTAGGATTGGCTGTGTGGTAAGTAGCTTGCTTACCCAGAATGCAACACTAGTTGGTCTGGACTGTTACAGTGAGCAGATGTGAGTTTCGGCTCCGCCAATAGAAAAAGAAAAGAACAAAAAGAAATATTGTCAATTATGGCTCACTATAGTGAGCAAAATACTGGGTTCTCATCACCGAAACGGTGAATTGAGAATTTTTTTGAAAATTCTTCTTGTGAATTCTAGTGGGCGTATCTCGCCAGAAAAATAAGAATAAGCCATTTGGATTACCTTTTGGATTAACTTTTTGGAATATTATACAAAGGATTCCCTGTCTGTGCTATTTGTGAGGTTTTTCTTTTACTTTTCCCTTCTTCTATTTTTCTTTCTAAATTTTGGTTCATTCTTTTCATTACTTTAATTTCGGTTTTCTCCCCTCCTCTTTTATTTTGTTTTATTTTTATTCACTTTAATTTTTTGGCAGACTGTCTTTTGAACTACTTTTGAACTGTTTTTTGACATGGCAGAGAAGAAACTTAAAAAGAAAAACTCTGTCTTAGAGTGGGAAATTAACCCGCCTAAGCAATGGTTAAAAGATATGGAGGAGAAGACGATGATACCTAGAACGTATTCTAAAGTTCTTAATTCCATCACCGCCTTCCCAAAACAAGTCATAAAAAATGAACTTAAAGAACATTTGTCCTCTGTAAAATATATATCCCGTGGTGTCAAACATGCAACCGTATGGTTGCTGTTTGACAATGGGGAAAATTCTCGCCAGTTTGCGAGTCAGCCTTTAGAAGGCAAGGAAATTCTGTTTCTCTCGTCATATTGTGGAAGAAAATTAATACGAGCCTGGGTATGTGGGCTCCCCCCGTGCACCGAAGCGGATTGGATTGAAGATACCATCCGACGGGGACTGGGAGATGGCGGGTCCAGGCTCTTAAATGTAAGAGTATTGCCGGCGGTCGATTGGGAAGGGTCAAAAGCGATTTTGACCCTGTGGACCCCATCGGCCACAACAGAACTGGTTTTTCCAGACTTCTTGAAAATGGCTGGCTGCAGGTATCCGGAGATACTTGAGGGACGTCTCCCAAAGTGTCACTCGTGCCTGAAGCCAGGCCACATTAAAAGGAACTGCCTCAGGACCATGGTAAGGTCCTGGAACAGTCACTAGATGCCACCTCCCCTACCCGGTCAAAGGGAGAGGTGGCTGTGGTCGAGGAGGCCTCAGCCTCCTCATCTCAAAAAGGATTAAAAAGGTAGAAGGCAGGCAACAATAGTTGCCCGCCGAAGGAACCTAATGCTTCGGAAGGCGGGGAAGAGTCTCCGGACAAAGCGGAAGAGCTCCACTCTCCCGAAGCCAGGAAGAAAAGAAAAAAAAAGAAGGAAGAAGAACGGGTCATCTCAGCGGGGAGATGATGTGCCGACTGCATGTCCCGAAGTTGTGCCGCCCACGGTGGAAGAAACCAGCCCCACCCTTAAAGATGATCAATTATCTTTTTCTACAAGGGCGGGGAGGTAGAAAAATAGTAGAAGAACATAAAGAAACAGTAGATTATGCCCTTCACACGGGATCCCGAATGGCCTCCGCAGATAGCTGTGGAGGTCATAAGGTTTCTCTTGTGGGAAAGGCTTAAAGGATTTTGGGAGGAGTGTCGCATATGGCCGGGTGGCCCTTACACGACTTACATGTCCTAAATGAGTGAGGCATGGGAAATGGCGGGATACAGGAACTCAAGCGGCATTGAAGATAATGATGAATATATCGATGGATATATCGAAGAGTAGGAGGTGAAAGACCCTCGTTATAGGGTTTGAAACCTCATCTTACTGGATTATTTTGTAGTGGTTTATAACCTCAATTTTGTGTTTTAAGAAAGAAAAAAAAGAAAACATGTTAAGTAAGAGGTTTTAGTGCCTTCTCCTTGTAAGAGGTTCGAAACCTCATATTGATTTAAAAAAAAAAAGAAAATATGTTTTCGAGAAAAATCCAATCGGCGGGTGTTGGGTTTCGTCTCTCATTTAATTATATTTCATTTTCATTCATTAATGTATTTGTCCAGCTCGCAAAACTCTTTGTACTGTCTATATGACAAATTTATGAAATAAAGTAGCTTGCTTACCAACTACATGGTTCCGGGTTCAGTCCCACTGCATGGCACCTTGGGCAAGTGTCTTCTACTATAGCCTCGGGCCGACCAAAGCCTTGTGAGTGGATTTGGTAGACGGAAACTGAAAGAAGACCGTCGTGTATATATATATATATATATATATATATATATATATATATATATGTGTGTGTGTGTGTGTGTGTGTGTGTGTGTGTGTGTGTGTGTTAGTGTGTCTGTGTTTGTCCCCCCAACATCGCATGACAACCGATGCTGGTGTGTTTACGTCACCGTCACTTAGCGGTTCGGCAAGAGAGACCGATAGAATAAGAACTAGGCTTACAAAGAATAAGTCGTGGGATCGATTTACTCGATTAAAGGCGGTGTTCCAGCATGGCCGCAGTCAAATGACTGAAACAAATATAAGTATTATTATTATTATTATTATTATTATTATTATTATTATTATTGTCTTTGCACAGCTTCTAACGTTGCAGATGTATTACAGAGTCAGCTGTTCACTACCAGTGAACTAAGGTAACACCTCTTATTTTTCGAGCACCTTCCGGAGTATTCAAACGGTTCCAAGCGCTGTTTTCTGCAAGTGCTACACTCTTACTGCAGCCCCTATTTGTTCCACGTAATTCTCGAGATTTTTGCTCACTGTCCCCAGGGATCCGACAATTAATGGTACTACTGCTACCTTTTTCATCGACAACAACTACTTAACTCCCAAGCTAACCTGTCATATCTATCAACTTTCCTTTCTTCCTTATCGCATACATTTTTGTCAACTGGGCATGCTATATCTATGATCCAGCATAGTTAGTTTTCATTCTCAATTAAGACTATGTCCAGCTTCCTATTCTCAATCTCATGGTCACACTGACTCATAAAATCTCATAGGATCTTTGCATTTCCATATTCGACGATGCCTTCAGGTTTGTGGTCAACCTTTTTAATGTTGTAAATAATGTCGCTATCGTTCTCCTGTAGTCTTACCTTTATTCTGTCGTAGATTGCATTTTGTTCATCTGTCATGTCGACATTAGTTTTATTGTCTTCTTTAGATCATCTATATGTCTTTCATCAAGTAAACTACCACGGCTCCTTTCCTGTGCTGTGGGATTACTCTTATTAGTAAGAACTGTATTTTCATTGCTATCTCTGCTGCTATTTTCCATGACCCATATTTTGATAGCTTCGAGCTCTACTTCTGTGAACCAACAATGTTTTTTTATTGCTCTTGCTCGATCACATAGTCTCTGTTCCGTGAGTTGAAACAATCCCTTTTCTCTCCAATGATCATACATACGTTGTCGGCAACCCCTAATTTGAGCACCATTTTCATCTACCTCTTTTTCCTGGTCTTTGTATTTTGAAAGTTTCTCCATTTCTTTTAGAGGAACGTTGTCATCTGCTGGTATTGATACATCAATTAGAAAGCATTTTTTCTTCATGATTTCTGACAACTATATCTTGCTAATTGGCCTTAACTTCTATATCTGTGTGTATTGGCATGTCCCATCGTGTGGTTGCTGTCTCATTTTCTGTCACCTTTTCAGGCGTGTGCTTATACCATCTACTTTCTGTTGGTATTCCATAGTGTTGGCATAGCTTCCAGTGTATGTAGGTCCAAACTCTGTTGTGCCTGTGAATATATTCCTTCTTAGCCAGGACTGGGCAACCAGACACAATGTGATTTATTGTTTCCAGTCCATCTCCACATATTCTGCAATTACTTATGTTTGTTTTCAGTATATGTTTTTGGTAATTTCTGGTGGGGAGGCTTTGGTCTTGTGTGCCATTAAAAATCCTTCAGTCTCTGCTTTAAGTCCTGAGCTTCTCAACCATTGCTGTGATTTTGCTTTGTCTATCTCTTTTGCGTTTAGTTTAGCCCAGTATTTGCCATGAAGGGGCTTTTCTTGCCATCATTTTATCATGATTCGTTGCTGTCCAGTTTTAGTTTGGATTTCATTTGTTTTATAGCTTTCGTTGTTTCTTCTTCTTCTTCTTCTTCTTCTTAGTTCAAATTGCGCCCCGGTCGACTTTCCCTTTCATCCTTCCGGGGACGATAAATCAAGCACAAGTGAAACACTGGTGTCGATATAATCGACTTGTCCCCTCCTTGTACCTTTAGTACAAAGGATTATTATTATTTATATATTTATGTAGCCAAGCCGACTGGGCTATTGCTGAGCTAATTGGTTAGGCGGAATTTTCTCCTTTTAGGGCGAATTTCTCATTGAAAATTTTGAAGTTTTCATTTCCAACTTGGAAATTTTTACATAGATGCCTTTAAAGAGAACTGTATGCCGTTCCCTTCTTTGCACATCACACCCTATGCAGTCGAAAGACAACACAATTGTAAACTTGCGTCAAATGTAAACTTGCTCCTCCCAATCCGCGCCTTAAAAGGCAAAGAAGAAAAGAAGAGAAACAGCTGTTCCTAATAACATTGTTTTCCGGAGCTGCACTAAACTGGGTTTAATGCATATTTCCTCCATCCATTTCTTTAGAGCTTGAGGTATAGTTCCCAATGCACCTTTAGGGATAGTTCCCAATGCACATTTTATCTGCATTTTCCATAGTATCTGTAATTCAATGGCTAGGTCCTGGTACTTTACTATTTTTGTATATCTCTCGTATTGAAGTTTTCATCATTTAGGACTGCAGAGTCATTTATCTGACACTTTCTCTTCTCTTTATCTACTACTACTACTACTACTACTACTACTACTACTACTACTACTACTACTACTACTACTACTACTACTACCACCAAATCAGGCCTTCAAGCTTCTGTTGCTATGTTAGTCTGAATGTTAAGTCCCACATCTTGTATTTCTTACTTTCTAGTACTTTACTAGGTTCATGATCATACTATCTATTAATATGTTCAAATTCTAGCTTTCTACATAAATCCCAGTGGATTACTCTCCCTAGGTTGTCATGTTTTTCTGTGTCAGCATGCTACATTCCTTTACTATCTGAGTAACGCTTTCTTCTTTTGACTTGCATAACCTAAATTGAGAATCTACTTGATTTTTGTCTGTCTTGGCTTTTATCCAATTAGTCCTTAATGATTGATCTGATTGATCTTCAGCAGTTACTAACAAACTTCCTGTCTCCATTTTCAGCTTTCATTTCTGCAACTACCTTTTGGAATCTACCATGCAACGACTTCTGCGAGTCAGATAGTTTCTGTTCCTTTTTCTGATTTTTAACTTCATTTGGGATTTTGGTTCCCCCATGTGTTGATGTGACTCTAGCAGCTTTTAATAAATTTTCTTCACTATTACCTACATATGAATCTATATCTACTCTAGCTAACTCCACGCAGCCTTCTACTGATATTAACCCTCTTCCGCCTTTCTTTCCAGGTAAGTATAATCTTGCTACTCCTGCCATTGAGTGGTGTCTTCCATTCACATTGAATTCCTTCCTAGTTCTGTCTAGCTTTGTTAATTCAGTTTTTGTTCAATCTACAAAAGCTGCTGAGTATCTAAGTAATGATACTGCCGAAGGATTTACAGCCTTCACTAGATTCTGACCATTTAGCTTTAACTTCATTAGCTTCCTCGTAGTACTCCTTCTCAATTTCCATTTTCATTTCTATAGTTAGTACTCTGTCAGATTCTAACACTCCTAGATACTTATAACTCTCTCCTCCTTTCAATGATTTTAATGCCTGGTCATCTGGTTATTGGATGCCCTCGCTGTTGACTATCTGTCTGCTTCTCATGACTAATATTGCACACTGATTTATGCCAACTTCCATGCGTATATCTTTGCTGAAGGGTCTTACAGTCTGTATTAAGGAATCTATCTTTTTTTCATTCTTACTAAAAAGTTTCAGATCATCCATGTACATTAACCATTTCCTTTACTATTTCTGAACTGATACCCTGTCTTTGCCTTCCTTAATATTAAAGGAGGTAAATAACAAGAACTAAGTCATTTTGCCCCATACCCTAACATTTTTCCATCCCCAGAAATTGTCAACTGAAGCACAACTCGGTAGTTTTAATTGACCCAGTTCATAAGTCTAGTTTCCTTCAGTATAACTGAACACTGAATCCATAACTAACACCTACATTTTGTACACATTGATAATATCCATATACTCGGAAATTGCCTTGAAGATCATGTTTACTTATAGTTGTTCAGCTCCGGTCAGCTTTCATGAAATATACCGAAGATGAAAAGCGTTCAAGCTATGCCCATGGCAGATTTTCGTGTTTCTATTACTATGCTTTCCAAAACATTTTTTAACACGTTAAGGTGTGACTTCAAGACTGCTATTTCTAATAGAGGTGCTGTCGTGGATTTTGGGTTGGTATTGGCCGTGTCTTGATTGGAAATGATTCATTGAATCAGCTCATTTCAAACTAAGTTTTCTGTTGTGTTGAGCATATCTCTGACTTTGACTCATTTCAACCTGAGCATAGGTAAGTTAGAAGAACATTGGACAACATTCTTTAATATTTTTACACTACTACATCGTGAACTATAAATACTATTAAAGGATATGCTTAATCTATTTTATTCCAGTATTTTTGATCAATTAATTTACATAAGAATATTGAGGTCCAACAGTGTATCAGTCAATCTGAATTCTCCAAAATTTGACAAATATCATGAGTTGTCATTATGTCTTGACAAAGGAGATAAATGCAAATATTCCCATGTTCAGTTTCCTTCTACGTTTTTCTTACTCTCAATATGCTCTTTTGCTCTCTCAGTTTCGCTTCCTTATATTTCCTCCCTTCACTTCTGTTCCCCGTTCTTTTCTCTGACGTCTCTTTCGCTGAGATTAAAATACCGAATGAAGAAATGCGGCAATCATAACCGCTGTTGTTAACTATCAAACTTGAACAAGTTAATACAGACTTGCGTACTTAGAATTTAATAGAATTGCTCTTTATATAGTTCTCATATGAATGCATACAATTTGAAATTTCATTGACTAAGTGCAGAAATGGAAATGTTACTACTTACTATATAATGGTTCGCTTAAACCCAGTCTATATGTTTGTTATGTTAGTAATTAGCCTGATCTGAAAAATACACACAAAAGAAAACTATTTAAAAATTTGCCAGTATTTTCGTTGAATCTAGCAATTACAACATAAAATAATCGATAGAAATGCGTTTATTGCAAAAATGGAGAAAAACTTTTAACTTATTCATAACAAACTGGAGTACTGGAGTAAACGAATGGGAAAACTACACAGCGCTTCTTTACAAATTAACTATTTTTCTCTTAAGTTCTCAGGTTGTTAGCATTGCTTTGTAAATAAATGCATACACATACACAGACACACACAGACACACAATGTGGAGACAATATGCATACATAAATACATACATATATACAACTATATGCACGAGAATACATATATAAAACAAAACATACAAATCTGCACATACGCATACATACGAAAATTCTCTGTTGATGTTAAAATTTCAATGAAGGAGCCTTGGATCTAGATTAGAAACTGGCTCACTCTCTGTTATATCCTTATGCCTCCAATTTCGTAGTACGCTTGATATTGTCGACGATAGATTAAGAATACATTGTAACAGTGTTATAAACAATACAAAATAGAAACAGCGGCAGTAACAAATACGTAAAGAACCAACAATCTTTACGAACCAACAATCAATATTTCTAACACACTAATTCGAACTGTAAACTGTACCTGGACTTCGAAGTCCAAACTACGAATCGCCGTCTACGTCAGACCGCTACTATTTATATGTAGGGGTCCCGTCTATTCTCGTCTGAGGCTGTCGTACTCTCACCACAACATCTCCCTTTTTGAGATTTCGATTTCCGAAGGAATAAAAAAATTATTCATTTTTTTAGTATGTTTTTCCCTTGGGCCTTATCTCAAGTTGTTCGGTCGGCTTCCGTTTTGCCATGCTGATTCTATGGGGCTCCATTACTTTCGGTGTTGGGACATCGAATACATATAAAATACTTCCATATGAATTTCTCTCTGTTCTTCGGTATGGTTCTTCTTTAGCTGATCTAAGAGTCTCTTATTGCTCCCAGCGTGGTACTTTAACTTGATACAGTCCGTGGTCCTATAACTTCCTATCTTTTTGGTTACAAGTCCATCCCACTAGCCTTCTTTATCATTTCTGTCGGTTTTAAAATGCACTTTATCTCCTACTTTGAAATATTTCGTTGCATCTTTCATATTTCCTTTACCTCTTTTTTTTTCTCTGGCAGTTTAAGAATTTTTCTAGTGCTTACTCGTTACTTAATTCGCTCCTAGCTTTTCTTAACGCTCTTTTGAATGTGCCCACGAATTTTTCAACCTGCCCATTTGATCTCGGGTGGTAAGGTGGAGTGAAAATATACTTTATCGCATGCGTTTTGCAGAAGTTCTTGAATCCATACCCCGAGAATTGCGTTCCATTATCAGAAACTAATGTGTCTGGAACACCGCATTGCGCAAATAATTCATATAGGAGCTTTATAGTTGTCTTGGCGGTTGGTTTATTGCACCTGTATATCTCTGGCCACTTTGTACAGCTGTCTACTACGATTAGATTGTAAGCACCATTCACCGGTCTGGCACAGTCGATATGAAACCTAGACCATGGGTTCTTAGTTTCCGGCCATGATTGATATTTTATCGATGGGGCTTTGGCCGCGAGCGCGCAACCTCGACAAGGTCTCACCAAATTTTCGATATCCTGGTCCATAGTCAGCCAATAGACGTAACTCTTCATCAAAGCTTTTATCGTCAACGTTCCTGGGTGTCCGCTGTAGAATCACCACTCTATGTCTTTCTGTTCCTCTCTCTCCCTTTATCACTTTATTCTATACTTTTGAAGATTACTTGTTGACATCGTAAAATTTTTCAGTCGAAATCACACTTTCACAGACCAATTCAAACAGTAAACTAGTTTTTTCTTTAGATTCAGATTAACTTAAAACGCTTCTCCTTCCTTGCTTAAAGCTTAAATTCATAAAGCATACACTTTTATTCATTCATAGTGATATGAAAGTCAGCTATCTGAAACACTCTGACTTCTACAGTATTGAACCTATTGTTTAAAGCACATGTATTTCCCCTCCCTCTGTCCCTCTGTCTTTTTATCACCACTCTCTCTATCTCTCTCTCTATGTCACTTTCTTCACTACTTTTGAAGATTACTTCTTGACATCGTAAAAGTCTTCAGCTGAAATCATACTTTCACAGCCGAATTCAAACAGCAAGCTAGTTTTTCGTTAGATTCAGATTAACGCTTCTTGTTCCTTCTTTCGCTAAATCTTAAATTTACAAGGGGGCAGTGAGGAACGTTGCAGTAGGCACCTTCTCTCGGCGGTGATGCAGCCGCCCTTACCACCCCCTCTTCCATCTTCCCTGATGTCCAATATCTATCTACTTCACTGCAGTGTTTACAACCACTCCTAAGCAGTCATGCTCTCCCTATCAATATGAATGCATTATACTGACCTGTGTTAAATAGCTTTCCCCCCCACCTAGTTGATCTTGGTTTTCTTTTCCTTTTATCTAGTTTCTCTGCCTCTCTCTATAAATATATATCTTCTACTAGCTTTGTTTTTTATTTCATTTTTATTTTATTTTATATCTTTTATTTATTTATTTTATTTATTTATTTATTTTATTCATTTATTTTATTTTAAAAACATATCTTCTAATATTTTTTACTTATTTATATCAATTCTGTTCTTTTATTTAGTTTTTTCCTTTCTGTCAATGCCTGGGTATGTGAGGGGAGTTGAGCGCCCATCACTTATAAAATGCCCCCAATGGCCTGCGCAAGGCATGTTCTCTGACTGTTAAGCCTGACGCCTTCGTCAAACGAACAGAAGAGTGGAAAAAGTCATGTATTAGGTGCCTTCAAATAACCAGTGCTCCGGGTAGGCTGTACTGGTTAGCCTTGGTTGGCAAGCAGCCTGGGAGAAGGAATACTCTGAGTTCAAAACCAGGGGAGCAAGGCGCTTGCCGCCTTGGTAGATTACCTTGATAGAGATGATGTCTCGATAAAAATATCGGTTGGCAGTAACCTAAAGACACACCTCATTTGTGAGTGTAAATGCCAAGCAAAATAGATGACAATAACGGTGTGAACGGGACTGGAACCAATGGTGAAGGTGTTGCACTCAGCAGGTGCCCCACTGTGCAGCAGGGTGGGTCTGGTCGTAATCCAGCAACTGCTAGCCATGCTACAAGACATAAGTGAAGTAAACAATTCAGCATAATGGTTATGGAGTGTTACTACGGGAGCACACCAGCGTATGCGAATGGCGTGCCTGTCAGAGGGTACAAAAAACGAATGCACAGTGAATGGACGGCAATGGAACTGTTCGAAAGTACCGAACAGAGATTATATGACCAAGCAAGAGCAATACGAAAGAATGGATGTTTTACAGAATTGGAGCTAGAAGCTATTAAAAACGGTTATCGGGTGATGCTGGGCATGCGGGAAACGAAAGTGGTATAGTGGAAGAGATGGACAATTGTTCGTAAGAATATAATACCGAGAATTGTGAAAGAATTGATTTCAGCGAGTACTCAAAGAATGAAGGTCGATTAATAAAAGACAGAATTTTTTATCTATTAAATGCAGTAGGGACAGAATTTGAGAGCGACATTAAGAAGGCTAACCAATGGAGACTAAATCAAGAGACGAGTAAAGTTAATAGTGTACTGAGACACATTAAAACAAAGAACATCACACAGACATAATATGATTAAGCTGCTAGTAGGATTGTGGCGGAAAGGACGGGATTGAGAACAGCGTCAAATAGAAAAGGAGAATTGAAAAGGAGAATTTTTGAAGATATAAACTCCTTGAACAGTGTAGTGACAATACTTTTCAGGAACAGAAATGGAGAATTGAATGAATGAAAATTCGAAAAAGTTAGGAAGAAATATGGTGTAGATACAAAAGGCCTGAGTGTTGTAACTGAGGAACTGAAACAGTGCATACATGCAAAAAAAAAAGAAAGAAAAAGAAAAAAAGCAAAGCTAACTAGGTTTAAACAACGGATTAAGCAATACCAGCAAAACAAATTGTTTAAAACCGACGAAAGAAGATTTTACCAAAAGATTAGTGAAAGATTGGTCCCTGATGCTGATGAAAGTCGACTTTTCTGGGGCAAGATATGGAGTAAGCAAGAACAACATAATACTACAGCTGAATGGTTGTGCAGCCTGAAGCCAACAGCTTCTTATCCCCAGCAGTATAAGGGATTTGGGATAAAAAAGTTCAGTAGTTGCCATAAATTGATCGCAGAGCAATTTAATGCATTGATTAATGAAGATGAAGAAATCCCGGACTGATTGACAAAAGGATGAACGGTGTTGTGCCTGAAGGATGCATCAAAGGGAAATGTTGCTGACAATTACAGACCAATTTCCTGTCTCCCATTAATGTGGAAGTTACTGCCAGGAAGAATTGCAGAATAATTGTATAAATTTCTTGATGAGAACGATTTATTACTGCTGGAACAAAAAGGCTGTAGAAGGAGATGCAGTGGTACCAAAGTTCAACTTGTGATAAACAAAATGGTAATGCAAGATTGTAAACGAAGGAGAACAAATCTGGAAATGACCTGGAATGACTATCGCAAAGCTTATCTGATTCCACATTCGTGGATCATCGAGTGTTTAGATCTGTTTGGAATTGCGAGGAATGTAATATGTTTCCTGAAGAGAAATATGGTGGGATGCAAAACTAAACCGACATCTTGTGGAAAAGCTTAGCCACCATGGGTATCACAAGAGGCCTTTTCCAAGGTGATAGCCTATCTCCATTGCTTCTTGTTCTCTGCATGATACTCCTGATCTTGGTACTCAGGAAAATGAACATGGGGTAACAACTAAAGGAAAAATCCCAATCAATCAACCACCTCCTCTTCATCGATGAGTTGAAACTGTATGACAAAGACGAGACACAAATTAGTTCCTTGGTGAACACGGTCCACTGTTTTAGTACTGATATTAAAATAGAATTTGGACTCAAGAAGTGCGGAATAATCTACCTAAAAAGAGGCAAAGTACAATCTCTAGCAGGCATAGAATTACCGAATAGGGACTCGATAAAGCAAATTGAAACGGAAGGATACAAATACCTTGGTGTACTAGATCCAACGAAATAATGGAAAAGGAAATGAAAGACAACTGAGGATGGAGTAGTTTCGAAGACTAAGGTAAGGTTGGTGTTGCACTCAAAATTGACTGGATGGAATAAAGTCCAAGTAGTTAATACGTGGGCGATAGTATCCCTTCGGTATAGAGCGGAATTATAAAACGGCAGAAGAGAGAAAAGAAGAAAATGGATACCATGCCCAGAAATATGTTGACAGTACGCGGAGCATTCCACCGACAAGCTGTAATTTTGACACCGATAGGCTGTACTTGTCCAGAAGAAAGAGTGGGAGAGGTTTAATCAGTGGCCAGGACTGTATCGAAACAGAGGAAAACAGCCGTTGAACCACTGTTCAAACACACAAAGACTGGCGTCATCAACACTGAAAATTGTGTAACTAAAGAAAAATTTAAATAGGAAATAAACAAAAAAGTAGGAAAAGCATGGAAAGAAAAGAAAATGTACGGTCAGTTTGCAAGAGATGTGAACGCCAAGACAGATACAGAGGATGAGGAGGAGTGACCTGACGATAGAGACAGAAGCACTCATATGTGCAGCTCAGGAACAAATGTTAAGATCAATTATATGAAGTGCAGAATAGACACTACCGATAGCAACAAATGCAGAATGTGTGGTAGAATGGTGAAACAGTGTGGCACATAGTTTGCGAATGCCCGAAATTAGCACAATGCGAATACAAAAGACGCCATGACATTGTGGCAAGATTGATCCATTGGGAGCTCTGTGGGAATAACGACCGGCAAAGTAAAGACGTAATGTGAGCAAACTTCAGAAGGATTCGCTGAAAATGAGAATTGCAAAATCCTGTGGGATGCAATGATCCAGTGCGATCATCCGACCAGACATCGGAAACCGGACATGGTTGTGCTGAATAAAAAAGAAATAATATGTATGATAATCGACCAAGCATGCCCAGGTGACAACATGATCAATGTGAAAGAAAAAGATAAAATAAACAACTATGACGATTTGAAGTGGGAAATACAAAGCAACCTTCGTATTTCACTGAATCAGTAGACGTAGTATCAATAGTAATTGATGCACTTTGAAGTATCAGCACTCAATTACCAGCATGGCTGAAAAAGATTGGTGCAAGTATGAAGGTAGAACACCTACACAATTCAATATTGTTTGGAACTGCAAGAATTCTTCGCAGGGTTCTAGAAGCATGATCAGTAAACAAGTGTCACCTTACTCTACTGAGACTTTCCATCATACCCAACAGCCGCATCTGCGACAGAGTGGATAAAACCATTGCCCATACCACGAACGAATGCCCTAGACTTAACCAAAACCACTTCAAGTTGTAGCGACACGACCAGGTATCAAAAGTACTACATTGGAAAGTCTGCGAAAAGTGAGGTCTAGAGAGAGTCAAGACGTTGTATGAGCACAAATCGCAGATAGCGGCAGAGTCGGAGACTAGGAAATTCCTCTGAGATTTCACAATCCAAACAGATCAGGTGTTAGATCATAACAGACCGGACCTAGTGGTTGTGGACAAGGTGCACTACATATGTTATATAGTTGACTTTGCATGCCACTTTGACCCACGAATAGTCAAGAAGGAAGGCGAAAAGATAGATAGACACAACGAAATAGCCCGGCTGTGGTAAATGAAGAAGGTGAAGATAGTGCCAATTATTGTTGCGTCCTTGGGAACAGTATGAGTAGGTATCAAGAGGAATATAAAGGAAATTGGAATAGAGTACCCAGTAGAACTGTTACAAAAGATTTGCCTCCTGTGCACGACCAGAATAATCAGGAAAGTATTAGATAGCTGAAAATAACGAATAGCATAGTACCGTAGGCTGCAGGTAGTAAGACTACAGGAGCTCCAACAAAACCCGTGGTAAAGAGAAAATGATAATAATAATGATAATAATAATAATAATAATAATAATAATAATAATAATAATAATAATAATAATAATAATAATAATGAAACTTGGATTAAAAAGTGTGGCATACTTCTAATACAAAATGGTAAAATAATAATAATAATGATGATGATGATAATAATAATAATAATAATAATAATAATAATAATAATAATAATAATAATAATAATAATAATAATAATAATAATATATAATAATAATAATAAATAATAATAATAATAATAATAATGATAATGATGATAATAATAATAATAATAATAATAATAATAATAATAATAATAATAATAAATAATAATAATAATGGAATTTGGATTAAAATGTGTGGCATACTTCTAATACAAAATGGTAAAATAGTGTCGTCGGGTGGTGTAGAGCTACCCAATGGCGAGAAAATCAAGGATATCGAAACTAATGGATATAGATATCTGGGGATTTTGAAATACGACATAATCAAGGAAAGTGAAATGAAAGAAAGCTTTAGGCGAAAATATCTCAGAAGAACCAAATTAGTTATAGTAAGTAGGCCAAAGGAAAAGAAGATCAAGGTAATGAACACATGGGCTATTTCCTTAATGCAAAATGGCGCAGGTGTTGTTAGACAGACAAAGAACGAACTTGAGGGGATGGACAGGAAAATCAGAAAAGTTATGACAATTAACAAGCAACTACTCCCCCAAAACAATACTTTACAAATTGCATGTGCCTAGGAACAGGGGTGGTGGAAGAGGCCTCATTGGATGCAAGATTTGTGTTGTCAACAAAAAGAACAGTCTGGGACGATATATCAAAGAAAGGATACAGCACAAAGGCCAGTGGGGATTTACATGTAATGCATGTAAAGAGTAACAAACAAGTCCCCCAAAGGTGGTGGTGGGGGGCTCCACCTAACGCCAATCAAAGAACCCCACACATCCTGGACACACCAAACGCCAAGGGTACATCAGGCGGGTATCCCACTTCTCTCCATTCAGTCTGAATTGTAGCTTTGTTGTCACATTGGCGTCTCTGCTACACGGATCTGTCGAACGGTTTTCATCATCTCGTTTTTTTAGCGCACGCTCTCTAACTCTGATAAAGTGACTTTCGTGCTTGGCATTGCGAAATTGATCAAGAGTCAAATTTGCTATGCTTCAACTAAGTACTTCTTCTAGTTTCCAAACTATGAGTTCCTATATTCAAGATTCTTTTAATGTTAATTCCCTGCTAAGCCTTAACGCATCTACTTTCATAGCTCCTTCCAAGCCAATCCACCATCGATTGTTGACGATTACACCCGACAACGTCTGATGGGCTAATTTGCTAAGCCGTCTCTGAACGCTTCCAGTTGTCTATGGATCCTAACTAGGTCGACTTTGAATTGATAGACACCAGATTATCCTCGCAATTCCGGCTGATTGTTCTTGATATATATATATATATATATATATAGCGACGTACGTACACTTTGGTCTCTTATATGAAAGTATACATTTTTGTAAATCTTGTACGACTCTATTTCTGTCTATCAGCCCTTTCACGCTTATTCGTTCATTCCACTCTTCGTTCTTTCGTTCTCCCTCTCTCACATTTCTTTGCCTTCTCTGCTTACTCCTTTTCTCTCTACTTTTCACTTCACTGTGTCCGTCATTTTTTCTTGCCCCCGCCACCTTAATTCTTCTGTCCCTCTGCTTCTACTTCTCTCTCTTCTCTTCCCACGTGACAGCCGTTTGGCCAAGCCTGTTCTTCCTTTCTTGGTCTGACCGTTGTCCGTGAAACATCGATATTCTTCCCAGTATCACTTTTGTATCACTGTTGTAACGCTTCATTTCCACACGCGCCAGCTTAATTCAGTTCGTCTTTTGTCGCAAGACACCTGTTGTTATGTCCTGTTATTATTTTTGTTGTATTTATATTCGTGTAACATTGTCCGTTTTTCGTCCTTGTTTTTGTATGCATTCGCTGCTTTCTTCCAAGGAATCTAATGCTCTTAGCTTAGTTTTTCCTTGGGGCTGGCCAGATTGGAGCAATCTCAAGAATAATCAGCCGAAATTGTGAGGATAATCTGGTCCTTGACTGAGGAAAGAAAACTTCGAATGACCCGTCCTTGTTTTCTTTGTATCGTCTATCTGGATGTTTTGTTGTCCCTTTTTGTATCACCTAGCTGTCCGGATGTTTTGCGTTCTTGTCCCATTTTGCATTATATATATATATATATATATATATATATATATATATATATATATATATATATATATATATATATATACATGTATGTCTGTATGTATGTATGAATGTATATATACACAGTGAAGTTTAATTGGCAACAAAATGCTACTGTTGTTAAGTTAATATATAAGTTAATTAGAGGATATGTTAACCCCTTAAAGGGATGACTACATCCAAAAATACTCTGATTATCAATTTATTAAAAAATAATTATTAACCATTATCACTCCATTTTATTTTCTTAATTGTATATGGATTATGTAAATATGCACATATATATATATATATATATGTGTGTGTGTGTGTGTGTGTGTGTGTGTGTGTGTGTATCTATGTATGTGTGTCTGTGTTTGTCTCCCTATCATCGCTTGACAACCAGTGTTGGTATGTTTACGCCCCTGTAACTTAGATGTTCGGCAAAAGAGGCCTATAGAATAGATATTAGACTTAAAGAAGAAATAAGTCCTGGGGGCGATGTGTTCGACTAAAACCCTTCAAGGCAGTGTCCCAGCATGACTGAAACAAGTAAAAGATAAAAGAAAGATATATTCAGTTTTTCAGGAAGTTTATTTGCTTGTAACCCTTTAGATCATTTATTCAAGATCGCTTTGAGTTCAGAGACAAATTATTGATTTGTTATAAAAAGCGATGCTACTTTTCATAAAGAATAATTCTCTGTAACATTTTGAGATTCTCTTGTCTTAAACACGTGGACTAAGTTTATATGTTGAAAACAATATTCAATTTCTTTTTCTTCATTTCTGTATTTATGTTGTCAAGCACATGAATAAAATTTTAGAAAGACCTCGGTAATTTTAGTTTTGGCTTCAGTTTTTTCTACATGTAATATCAAAAGATATTCCTCTCAACATAATTTAATAATTTATGCTTTTTGTTTTGTTTTGTTGGTAGTCTTTACCCTCAAATCACGTTTGATCGAAAAGATTTATGATCAAAGATGTTCTAGATGTGCTAGTTTCCTATTTCCGGAAATATCTGCAACTCCATTATCTAAAAATATATTCTTTTGTACATTAAGGTGGGATATGATATCAGGAGATTTTACTTCTGTTGAGCGATGAGGGAGAAGGTTCTGAAGTACTTGCTGACCTTTGAGGTTTACTTAGGACTAACATACATTTTTTCTCTAACTTTCTGTACTATAAGTAATTTAATTTATGTCTACATTTAATTTTTCGATCGTCGAAGAAATTAAGCAAATTATTATTATTAGTTAATACTATCTCCTTAAATCGTTAGTACATAATAAACAAAAATTGCTACCTATTCGATATGATTTTGCCTTACAAACTATCTCTCAATTTAAATTGTACTTAATATTTTTAGATTTTAGTTTCCATATATATTTACTAAGGCCAGTAGAATTAATTAAATTTCTATTCTTAAATGAATTCATGTGTTGAGCCACCCGTAATTTAATTTTATTAGAAGTCGACCCTATGTAAATTGCATTTAAATTATAACCATTTCTATTATTATCATCAATTAAATTCACTACACATTTATATACTACATCATCGAAATTACATTTATTATTAAAATTACAATTAGTTTTATCTCTACACGTACAATTAATTATATTATTATTATTATTATTATTAATATTGGAATAAGTATTTGATTTGATCTTGTAAAAATTTTCAGCTTAAATTTATTAAAAGAAGAAATAATGTTAATTACATTATTAGTCGGAGAATAACCAACTCCAAAATTATTACTAGAAAAAATGTTATATTTTTTATTATTTCTAATGAATACTTCAATTATAGTTAAAATCTCTTTAATAATGTTTGTTTTAACTTGAGCTCCATAAGGAATAACAAACCAAATTTTGTTCTTATTAATATTTTTTATATTATTAAATTTATTATCATTAAATGAATTAAATTTAAACTTATGTTTTAGTCTATTATTATATTTATATCTTGTATTATCATAATACATATTATTGATACCATAATTACCTAAATAAAACGTATCATAATTCTTAATGCTAGGTTTATTAATTTCCTTATTTCTCTTGCTTCTCTTCCTCTACATTACATCTGATATTAAATCTATAAACGGTTTTATATAAAATAACTTGCTAGCGTTCTCCTAACTTGCCAGCGTTCTCCTTACAACATATACATATTTATGCGGTAATCATATTTGGTTCAAATGGCTTATTGGTGTGTTTTATCACTTTCTTTTCCCCGATGAGATGATTTCATTGATTATGATTGCATAGTTTTACATCATTTTTATTCCCTCTGGAATAATCTCAATGCTTGTTTCGAAACATATGTTGGAAATATAAACGAATAACACCTGCGTTTGACCCCATTTCTTAATTTATACATGTTATACAAAGGAATTTCTACCTTTATGAATAGTCTGTAATATCTTTGGCGTTTCTTATTCTTTTATTCTTTTACTTGTTTCAGTCATTTGACTGTGGCCATGCTGGAGCACCACCTTTAGTCGAGCAAATCGACCCCAGGACTTACCCTTTTTAAGCCTAGTACTTATCTATCGGTTCCTTTTGCCGAACCGCTAAGTTACGGTGACGTAAACATACCAGCATTAGCTGTCAAGCGACGTTGGGGGGACAAACACAGACACATAAACATATACGCACACATACACATACATATAAATATATATACGACGGGTTTCCTTCAGTTTCCGTCAACCAAATCCACTCACAAGGCTTTGGTCGGTTCGAGGCTAGAGTAGAAGACAGTTGCCCAAGGTGTCACGCAGTGGGTCTGAACCCAGAACCATGCGGTTGTAAAACAAGCTACTTACCACACAGCGACGTCTGCGCCTATGTGAATTTTTGCTACCCTGGTAACTATTTATATATTTTTCCTTGTTATTTGTACCCGTTGAAAAATATTCATATATATATATATATATATATATATATATATATATATATATATGTGTGTGTATGTGTGTGTGTGTGTGTGTGTGTGTGGTGTGTGTGTGTGTGTGCTTGTGTGTCTGTGTTTGTCCCCCTAACGTCGCTTGACTACTGATGCTGGTGTATTTATTTATGTCCTCCTTTGACTAAAACCCTTTAAACTTGTGGTCTACCATGGCCGCAATCAAATGTATGAAACAAGTAAAAGAATAAAAGAATAAAAATTTTACACTTCCTTAGTAAATCCACTGCTAATGGCATGATTCCTAATTATGCCTAACTATAGGATGCAGTTTTAATTATGCCTAATTATAGGTGGCAGCTTAAAGATAAAATCGATGAAATTAACTCCCAGCGTGTACTTGACTGGTATATATTATATCATACAACATACTCCAGCCACTACACTAGAGTCGTGCTGTCTTTTTTTTCTGTCTCTCCAAGAACAAACAGCGAAAACTGTCCTCATGTTCCTTTACTCAAACAACCTTACTTATTCGTCGCTTTTTGCTTTTCTTTTTTCTTTTTGTCCACAATCCCAAGCCTCACGTTAACAACTACACTCTTACTAAAATTAAGGCAACTGCTGGCCAATAACTATTCGAGAGTAATGTTAACTATGTCTCTGAATTCTTGCAAATGTCGTGACAGACTCTTCTCCACAGGATTCTATTATTCTTTTATTTGTTTTAGTCATTTGGCTGCGGCCAGGCTGGAGCACCGCCTTTAGTCGAACAAATCCACCCCAGGACTTATTTTCTGTGAGCCTAGTACTTATTCTGTCGGTATCTTTTGCCGAACCGCTAAGTTACGGGGACGTTAACACACCAACATCGGTTGTCAAGTGATGGTGGTTGGACAAACACACATACACACACACACACACACACATATATATATATATATATTATATATATATATATAGGACGGGCTTCTTTCAATTTCCGTCTACCAAATCCACTCATAAGGCTTTGGTTGGCCCGAGGCTAAAGTAGGATGGATCTTAAAATTTTATACGTGGTAGATATACATTTTATGGGCTGATAGTTTGGGAGAAATTTGGTTTCATTATTCTTCGGTCGTGGGTAAAGAATGTATCTTGCTAACCAATCAGGTGTTTTCGTAGTATCTCTCATAATTTCATTGAATAACTGGACTAATGTTTTTGTGCGCACGGGAGCAATGCGAGCCAAAAATTTGGCACCCTATCATTATCAGAGGATTTCAACTTATGAGCCTTCGTTCATCCTTAGGTCTGCTACTGTCATGCCTTCTCACGCTTGTTCTGGTAAGTTTTGGTAGGATATTTCTGTGCGTCTAATCCAGTCTGCATTTTCATTGTAAGTATTTTCATTACTCCAGATATCTTTCCAAACTTTTTCAACTTCTTCTATGGAAGGGGAGTCTTCAACGGTTATTTTCTCCTTCCCTATTTCTCTGTAGAATGTTTTCGCATTGGATGTCAACAGTTGATTTTGCTTGTAAAACTTGTTTCTCTTCTCACATCTTCATATTCTTTGAGCTTTTCCTTGGACATTTTGTTGTAGTGTTTGTTTCTTTTGCTGAAAGCAGTTCTCTTGATGAGAATCTATGTTTTCTCTTCATTTTTCTTCCATTTCAGGTTTTTACATAGTTTCCACAAATATGTTCATTCAATATCGATATTTTACCTCTCGTTATTTCAATCTCCTTTTCAATTTTCCATTTCCAGATTGGAATTCTCTGGTTTGTATGCCTTTGTTTTTTCAGAGGCATACAACTAGTTTCAATTGTCTTAGCAGCTGCGTAAGTAATTTCGTTTAATTCAGTGAAACCTGGCTTTAGCCCTTGTATAATTTCATTTGTTACATAGTTTCCAATTTTAATTTGTTTTGTGTTTTGGATTGTATTTGAGAGGTTATGAAGTGGTTCTCTATCATGCATATTGGCGTGTCTTACAACTCCAAGCTTATTCAGGATTTTCTGCTTCATTTCTATCATAATCTCTCTATGGTCTTCAGTAAGTAAATAGTCTTCAAATATTGTTTCTTTATAACTTTCCTCGCTATCTGGTTCATTACAATTTATTTTTGCAGTCGTTTGCGTGTTCTGGTCAGATGACAGTCTTTTAACTGAGACTTGCGGAAAGTTGTTCTCTTCGTCTGGTTCTTTATTTCCTTTCTGTCTTATATTTAGGTAATTTTCCGTTGCGTGCTTGATCGCGGTTATTTCACTATCTGTGAGTCTTTCATTTCTAAAGATATCCCTAACATAATGTAGTCTACTGTCTTGATTTCGTGTTGTTGTTGTTGTTGTTGTCGTCCTGGCCTTCAAAATTTTATTTCCAAAAGATGTTAGTTGCTTGCTTATTTAGTTACTAAACGTTTTTCTATAGCACCACCTTTGCATAGGTGTGTCAGTTTGTGTTGTTAGTGCCCTCCTTGGGGGTCTGTAATCTTAAAATAATTATTTCAAAATTAATTTAAAAAGAAAACAAATATGGCGAAACCAGCCGTGCAGAATAACATAAAAGAGGCGGTGAGAAGTGTTTGGGATAGAGAGTTGTAAGACGCTGCAGTGCCCTCCGCCTACTACCCGCAAATAGGAAGGGATGCGAGCACGAAGCAGGTTCAAATTCTCGCACGCAGGGACTTCAAAAAATAACAATACGAACATCTTTAGCGACATCACAAACTACGAAGCCGAATTCCCTCCAATTCAATGGAATACTCCGACTCAATAGACAGCTCATAGCCTCTGCACCAACTGTTTAGCCCTCAAAACATGTCTGTACATGAAAAGTCCCATGAATTGTCATTGTTAGTGTGATCGAGTTAGTTAATCTCTGCTCGTGTCCATTTCAGATTGGGCGCATTACGCGGACTACAGCCACAGCCCGTATGTTGATAGCAGTCACAAGGTTCCTTGCGCTTAGTTTTGACTTCAAGAGAAGTTTGAAGCGCTTCAAATATGCAGTGGTGACCTTGTCATTTATCTTTTAAGGCTCTGATTTTGTGAACAGTTTTAAATCATCCATAAAGAGAAAGTGGTTGCGACGTGGTCCATTATTTCTCAGTTGAAAGTGCGCGTTGACTTTGCATAGAAGTACAGAAAGTGGGATAAAGGTTATAACAAATTATAATGGTGAACAAAAATCTCCCTGGAAGACACATCTTTTGGTTGTTATCTCGTCTACATGTTTGTTGTTACAGAAAATACGTGTCTTCCAACTAGGCATCCTGTTCTTAATTATTTCGCACGCGTCCTCAGCTTTTCCACACATGTCGAGTGTTTCCAGAAATTATAATTATTATTGAATGAGAGAGCGGTACATGTTATCAAAGGGACACTGGTGTAAAATATACGAAGACCAGTATACCCATCATGGCTACCCGTCTGATAAGGGAACACCAAGCACATGCATCACAACCACATGTGCGTGACATGGTGATCTCACATCAAGATAAACCACGCATGACCTTGCAAGTGGGCCCAGTTAGTATTTTCTTCAGGTCGAGTAGCCCATCCCACTCAAAAGGTCTCTGGATAAGGGTTGTTTAAGGATGATGAACAAAACACATGTTTCCAAAGGTTAATTCTACGAACCCCAAAGAATTCCTTTCAATGCATGGCTATGATGCTCTCCCACTATTTCTGCTCGTGATCAGACATGCACATATCATCAGCCACAAAGCGACCTGCTCAACTGGTTAAGGTCAAACAACTGACAAGCAAATCTGTGGTATTGAGCAGAATATTTGCTGTAGCCCATCTTTTATACCAAGACAAAACAATGTACATGATAACACTTCCAATCAATTAAGATCAGAAGCCACGACAGCCACTGCTTGGCACTGCCTTAGCGCATTTATTATTATTGTTGTTGTTGTTGTTGTTGTTTTTGTTGTTATTATTATTAAGAAAAACGTGGGAGAAACTGAGTAAGATGATTCAATATAGAAAGCTAAGAATAATGTTAACATATATTAAGTAATGAAATGATATTCTTAGTCGTAGCTATCGAAAGCAAGAGGATTGTCTGGAAATAATTCATTTCACCAAACGAGATTGTAAGCTCACATTAAAGACTGATGAAAAGAAACTAACAAAAATGGGATGTGGAAAGTGTCTGGGAAAGAAAGAAACTTATATTTACAAACAGATCTTTGGCATATAGATAGAAATAGAAAAAAATATCAGGGGCGTTTAAAAGAAATTCAAAACATATTCTATGGAGAATTTATTAAGCACAAACATAAAAACAAAGAACAATAAGCCTTATCGAAAGATAATAGAACTTCATAAAAGAAAACAAAAATACTTGTGGTTTTAGAAGACGATAGTTGAATAAACCTTGTTAAAATAAAAAAAAACTAGAATTGACTAAAATGAAATGAGTCGAAGGCGTTTAAAATAAGGTGAAAGAAGGAATTAATTAATGAATGGATAAAGTAACAACGAGATAAAAGATATCAATTCGATGAGATTGGGCGGAGGATTGGTCTGAGAACAGATATGGTTAGCTGAAAGAAACCAAAAATATCCACTTTCCATAAAAAATTGTTATCAAATATGTGTATTCGTTATGCATTATGAACTAACTTACGTTTTTAATTCAATTAATATTATTACTATTATCAATGCGGCGGGCTTCCAGAAACGTTAGCACTCCGGGCGAAATGCGTAGCCGTATTTCGTCTGTCGTTACGTTCTGAGTTCAAATTCCGCCGAGGTCGACTTTGCCTTTCATCCTTTCGGGGTCGATTAAATAAGTACCAGTTACGCACTGGGGTCGATGTAATCCACTTAATCCGTTTGTCTGTCCTTGTTTGTCCCCTCTGTGTTTAGCCCCTTGTGGGTAGTAAAGAAATAGGTATTTTGTCTGTCCTTACGCGTCGATAAATTAAGTACAGTTGCGTACTGGGGTCGATCTAATCGACTGTCCCCGTCCCCCAAAATTTCGGGCCTTGTGCCTTGAGTAGAAAAGAATGCTTAGCGGTATTTCGCTCATCGTTCTGAGTTCAAATTCCACCGAGGTCGACTTGGCCTTTGATCCTTTCGGGGTCAATAAATTAAGTATCAGGTAAGTACTGGGATCGATCTAATAGATTGGTATCCTCTGCCCCAAAATTTCAGTCATTGTCCCTATAGTGGAAAGGATTATTATTACTATTATTGTTATTGCTTACCGCCAAGACTAGACGTGTTGCGAGCGCTCTGTCTATAATTGATGTTTTCATTGATATAAAACTATTTATGTTTCATTTTTTTGTTGTATAGTGTGTCGTATTTTGAGCGGACCATAAGAGTTTGGGCAAAAGTTATTGCCATTTGCCCTAAGGATGAAGTGAGGGTGGGAATCCAGAAAGAAAGTTTTTCTTTTCGAAATGACATTTAAAAAATTCAGTATGCTGTTTTCTTCGCCAAAGAGAAAAGAAAGGATGGTGGGAGATAGTTTCGAAGGCAGGTCGATAAATAAATTTTTACTTTTAACTAAACACTTTCAAACTTCGGAATGTGTCATATAGAACATCTTTTACTCTTAGTGTTGTTGAGAAAAATTTCTATTTACGAAGTTATTTCATGTTAAATTTGTCGTATTTGGGTAATTTCAACCAAGCTGAATAAAATTACTGCTGTTGTTTGTCAACAACA